>NW_027361898.1:10600000-10800000 GCF_039654945.1 Dendrobates tinctorius | reverse complement strand
TCCTACTGATGAGGCAAAGGTAACCTGTAAGAAGTGCGGAAGGACCTTTAGCCAAGGTAAACAACTCAGAAATTTGAATACCAGTTGCATGCTTAGACATTTAAACAACATGCACTTGCAAGCGTGGATGGACTACAAAACCTCAGGTAGCACATGTGCACCTGCTCCGACTGAACGTAGCCAGCAACGCTCCATCGCTTCCCCCACTGTAAGACCACCGCCACCGTTAAGCACACCACCAGCACTAAAGGTTGAGGTGTCGTCACAAGGCCAAAGCACTCAGGGAATCACAATGGTTTTGCAACACAACACTGAATCTATCCATCACCACCAATACCATCACCAACCCCCTCTCACTCCATCTGGTCCACCGCTAGTTCCTCCATATGCAGCTCTCCATTCCAGCTCACCCTACCAGACACTCTGAGTAGGACAAGAAAGTACTCATCCTCTCATCCGCATACACTGTGTTTGAACGCCCACATTGCCAAACTAATGTCATTAGAGATGATGCCCTACCGGTTGGTTGAAAGCGAAGCTTTCCATGAGCTCATGGCCTACGCAGTCCCACGCTATGACCTACCCGGTCGGCACTTCTTTTCTCGAAAAGCCATCCCAGCCCTCCACCTGCATGTGAAAGACCGCATTGTCCATGCACTCAAGCAATCAGTGAGTGGAAAGGTGCACCTCACAACAGATGCATGGTCCAGTAGGCATGGTCAGGGCCGTTACGTGTCCATCACTGCGCACTGGGTTAATGTGGTGGATGCAGGCTCCACAGGGGACAGCGGAGGTGGGACAGTGCTGCCTAGCCCATGGTATAGGAAACAGTTGGCTGTAGGCTTTCGACCCTCCTCCTCCTCCATAAAGGAAAGCTCGTCCACAGAGCACAGTCGCACGAGGACTCCATCCGCAGCTGGCAGTGTTGCACATGAGGTGTCCCACTATTGAACAGCTAGTGGTAAGCGTCAGCAGGCGGTGTTAAAGATGATGTCTTTGGGCAACAACAGACACACCGCGGAGGTACTGGCCGACTACTTGCAGCAGCAAACTGAGTCATGGCTAGGCATCTACATCTTGAGCCAGGCAAGGTAGTCAGTGATAACAGCCATAATTTTGTGGCAGCCATAGGCCTTGCAAAACTTACACACATACCTTGCCTTGGTCACACTTTGAACCTGGTGGTGCAGTGCTTCCTTAATAATTATCCGGAGTTAACATACATGCTCCATAAGGTGCGAAGACTGTGCTCGCACATCCGTCGCTCGGCCGTACACTCCAGTCGTATGCGGAAGCTGCAGCGATTGCTCCACCTCCCCAAGCACCGCCTAATTATAGATGTTGCAACAAGGTGGAACTCCATCCTGCACATGGTTGAGAGGCTGTGCGAACAGAGGCAGGCTGTAATGCATTTGTGGGAGGATACACGGGCAGGCAGTTTGATAGAAGACATGGAATTGTTGGGTGTGCAGTGGTCAAAGCTGAAAGACCTCTGTAAAGTCCTTCAGTGTTTTGAGGAATGCACACGGCAGGTAAGCGCAGATGACGCCATCATTAGCATGAGCATCCCACTTATGCGTCTGCTCATGCAAAGTTTGATGCACATTAAGGAACAGGCGTCTGCAGCGGAGGAGGAACAGGAGGAGGAGGAGAAGGGAAGCCTTGCTGACAGTCAGCCATTGTCTGGTCAGGGAACTGTCCTGGACGAGGTGGAGGAAAAAGAGGAAGAGGAGGAGGATGAGGGGGATGATTATTTTGGGCAGGAGGATGCTTCTCAGGGGGCAAGAGAAAATGTTGGCATTCCAAGGTCAGGTACAATGTTTGTGCATGACTGTAGGGATGTGGATTTTCCAGAAAGTGCTCCTCCACCCAGCAGTGGCAGTGCATTATTGACACCTGGGACATTGGCCCACATGTGCGATTTTGCCTTGCGGATAATAAAAAGGGACCCCCGCATTGCCAAAATGATGAAGGATGACGACTACTGGCTGGCCAGCATCCTCAATCCACGCTACAAAGGCAAATTGCACAACATCATGCCACAGGAGAACCTCGAGATAATATTGGCTAACAAACAAGCAACTCTGGTAAACCGTTTGTTTAAGGCTTTCCCAGCACACAGCAGCTGTGATGTTTCTCCCACGAGCCGTAGCGGGCACAATGGAAGAGGTGTTCGTGGTGCACACAGCCGAAGTGGCGTTGGAGACAGGGGTTTCATGACCATGTTGTGGACTGATTTCTCAAGTACCGCTCACACGACTCCTAATACTGCAGCGATTAAAAGTGACAGGAGACAGCAGTTGTCAACTATGGTGACAAACTACTTATCCTCTCATATCGATGTTCTCCCTCACAGGTCATTCCCCTGTGACTATTGGACCTCTAAACTGGACACCTGGCCTGAATTGGCACAATATGCCTTACAGGAGCTTGCTTGCCCTGCTGCTAGTGTGTTATCTGAAAGTCTTCAGTGCTGCTGGATCAATCCTGACAGAAAGAAGGACCCGTCTGTCGACCCAAAATGTTGATGATCTAACCTTCATTAAAATGAAGCATGCATGAGTTTCAAAGGATTTTGTACCACCTTCCCCTGACACATAGGTTGCCAGAAAACTGCCTCGCTTTTGTTCTCTTCTTCCTCTGACTTGCCCAATTCCGCCATTTACAGCTGCTGAATGTCCAGCCTACACATCAACATATGCCATTTTTTAACCTCCCTAACTGGGCTGACCAACACCCCCCCAAGGGCTGGGGTCAACACCTGGCGCACCCGGGCAAGTGCCGTTGCTCTGAACAGGTGGATAGGCCCACTGATGGCCGACTGCACTGGCACAGGGCCCCTCATAGTACAACAGTGTCTCTGACAGTGGGGGGGGCCCTCTCGCCGTCAGACACAACAGCGTACTATGAGAGGCCCTGTGCCAGTACCATCGCCCACGTGTGTGCCCCTCCTGCTTGGTCATGGCCACAGCACTTGCAAGTTGCAATGATTACCTCTCTCTGCTCCACCGCTGTGTAGTCTGGGCAGTTAATTCCTTCACAGGGACGGCCAATAGAATTTTGGTGTATTCATCGATGATGGTTAAAATGTAGCTATGGTCTGTCCTGCCGGCCTCTACCTTCAGATGATCAATGGCTACCATTTGTAATGGACATCAACTTACAAGCGGATGCAGTGGTGCTTTATGATCACCTTTCACAGTTGTGATAGTCACAGGCGTGTGACATTCCTGCCACCATTTTTCAATGTCTCCTCTCATGCCAATCCAATAGAATCGCCTACGGCCTGTGGCTTCTGTCTTTTGCCCTCCATAATGCCCAGACACATCATGATAGGCACTGAGGACCATGTCTACATCTCTCCCTGTGGTCACAATTTGATGGAGACGAGTAACGGTGATGTGATCCACGTTACTGCGATAAAGCTATCCTTTCTTCACAAAGAACCGTTTTCGCTGTCTCCACAGACACAGTAAGTGAGGGTCTGCATCGCCTCTGCAACATCTACCGTCATGTTTTCCCGCGATGAGTAATTCCCACATTTCTGCAAACACTCGACTTTCCGTCTGTGCTTTTAGCCATGTATTTTACAGTAGCGGAGAGTCTGGACTGGCTTACTCAGATTGAAATATATACGAAGATTTAAAAGTACCACAACACTGTATACTGGTGTATGCCTCGAATACCATTCCCTTTTTCTACTTTTTAAATTCTGGTGTAATACATACTGAGCCGGTGAGTGTCAGCGTCTGACTCCGGAAGTGTAGACGGAAATTTACAATTACCCCTAGACTGGATACACCTGGTATGTGCTGATACAGTACCTTTGTTCAACATTTTTTATTAAGGTGTCATCCATAATGAGTGAGCGTGTGTGGTTTCTGCCTTCTATATAGACATTGAATCGGAGATACCAATTTTTACCCTATACTCGATCCAGCTTGTATTTTGTTATACAGTACCTTTGGAACACATTTAGTGTTACGGTCACATCCATACTGATTAAGTGTCTGAGAGTGACTACGGGACTATGTAAACGGAGATTTTAATTGTACACTATAATATATATACTTGCTATCTTGTTATCCAGTACCTTTTTAACAACATTTTTTATTATGGTCAAAACCAGACTGAGTGAGCGTCTGAGGGTGACTCCGGAAATATATACCAAGATTTCAAATGTGACCAACACTGTATAGAGCAGTACGCTTCTAATACAGTAACCTTTCTTGCTATTTAGATTCAGGTGTAATCCACAATGAGCCTGTGAACGTCTGTCTGTTACTCCGGAAATATATTTGGAGATTTAAGATTACCCCAACACTGTATACAGCTGTACGCTTGTGTTACATTACCCATTTACAGCTTTTCCTATTCTTGTGTAATCAATACTGGGCCTGAGAGCGTTTGTGTCTGCCTGCTGAAGTATATACGGAGATTCAGAATGTTTACACTATACTATACATACCTTGTATCTGGTGATACTGTACCCTTTTTCAACTTTTTATTTTATTGTGTAATCCATACTGAGCCTGTGAGCATCTGTGTATGACTCATGAAATATATACGGAGATGTACTATTATTCCTAGACTGTCTAGAGCTGTACGCTTCTGATACAGTACCATATATCTGCTGGTATTTTGGGTCCATTTTCCAAAACATGAGGAAGTATGGTGGAAGAGGCCACCTGGTACTGAAGGTGGTGGTGGTGCATCTGCTGGTAGTGCCAAAAGCACAATAGCAGATAAGGCAGGAGGTGTTGAGCCTGCATCATGGTCTAGCTCCGGAAGGCCTGTAAGGCTCCCTTTTCTGGGAGTAGGTAGACTGCTTTTAAAGCCGGAGCATCAGGAACTTTTTTTTGGCTTACATTGGTGAAACAGCCTCCAGCTCTATCGTCTACTCTTCTGAAGTTTAAAAAAATCCAAGCACTGAGTCGTCAGTGCAGGCTTCTGGTCAGGAGCAACCCCTTTCCTTGTGTCCTTCACCTACATCAAAAAGGATGAAGGATGCGGCAGCACACACTTCAGGTAACTCCATGGAGCTCTTTTCACATACCATGCTTCGGTTCATTAAAAATGGGGCCCATCATATACTGGAGCATTCCAAATGGGGGACATTATACACTGGAGCATTATAAATGGATCCCATTATATGTGGAGCATTATTTGGGCCCATAACACACTGGAGCATCGTCCATGGGGACCATCATATTCTGTAGCGTTATGTGGAGCTCATCATATACTGTATGGAACATTATATGTGGCCAATTATTCTGTATGGAGAAATAGTGTATATGGGGCACATTAATCTGTATGGCGCACAATGTGGTGGCCATAATACTGTATGGAGTAATATACTGTCCTTTTTTTGAGCTATTGTAGAATTTAAAATAGATATCAGTCATGTCATGTAAGCAGTGAAGTATTTGTCATTGTACTATACATATATTTCTGTGCCGTATCGGAGCATCATGAGTTGTGGTATGTGTTAAAGGGGCGCTCTTTGGCCCAGTGCACATGAAAACCTGGAGCCAGCCCTACCCCCCACAACTTTAGCAAAATAACCCCCAGTTTTCAATGTGTAACTATTATTATGAAGTAAATTAAGGTTGACAATCTTCAGTAATAAGAATTGATGTTTTTGGCATTGAAATGGGCACTGTAGGTGTGTTTACTGTCCTCCACTCCCTGCCAACTTTGCTTCCCAATTGACTTGCATTGGGTTTCGTGTTTCAGTCGGCCTCCAACATTTCCCTATAGTCGGCCAATTTCGTTCTACCCGACTTTTGTGAAAGTCGGGTTTAATGAAACCCGACTCGACCCTAAAAAAGGAAAAGTCGCTCAACTCTAGTCATCGATATATCTGCCATGATAAAAGAGATTTGAAGAACATGAATTAGGAGACATACAACCAGTTCAGCTCCCAATATCACCAGGTTGGCAAGAGATGGTGAATATTTAGCACCCATAGAGACGCCCTTGCACTGAAGGAAGAAATCCTACTCATAAACAAAAAAGTTGTGCGTCATTAGAAAATGTATAACATCTAATATATATGAACATAAATGATATGAATAACTACTATATTGGGACAAGCGAAATCTGAAAGCTTCAAAGCCAATCTCATATGGTATACATGTATTCAGAGAAAAAACATCACAGCTGAACCAAGTAAATTCGGGTCACCAGGACAAACGGGACAATTGATCTAGCATGTCCCGAAAATCCTTGAGGAAACCAGGCGTTCTTTGTATAAATGGTTGTACTAAAGAATCCAACCATTCTCCCAATTGATCGGCTACCAAACCAACATCAGAGACTATGGGTCTTATTGGAGGAGGGTTGGTGGCTTTATGTACTTTTGGAAGACCATGTAATGGAGGCAATGTAGGGTGTTCTACAGTCTAATAATTATTTTGTTTTTCAGTTATGACCCCCAGTGTAAAACCTTAATTGATGATAAAATGGGTTTCCTTAGTATATAAAGATTAAGATTAGAAGACAAGTTTCTAGATGTAGCTTCATCAGACAACATGCTTAATATCTGTGAATTGTAAACATCAAAACACATCACAATCAAAAGCCCCCTTTATCTGACATTTTAATAATGATGTCATCCATATTCTTTAAATCTTTCAGTGCAGCAAATTCTGCATGAGAAAAATTGAAGCAAATGCAAATTGAAGCAATGGATGCATGTAAGTCTCTTAATTCTTGCTGAACTACCTCTTGGAATCAGTCTTTTCACAGTTAAATTCTTAATAAATTTATTAATGTCCATAAGAGTGCCAAAAAGATCAAAGTTTTTTTTTTTCTGGTACAAAATTGAGTCCATATGCAAGAACATGAGTCTGTTCGGCTGTAAGGATGTTTTTGGAAAGATTCAGAACATTGGACAATTGCTGCTCATTTAAAACACCTTCTTGTGGTGGTTAGACACGCCTAAAACGTTTGATATGTTTGCGGCTGCCACTTTATGTTTTTTGGTTGATTTTTTTCTTTGCAATAGTAAGAAAAATCTTGACAGGAATTTGTGCAGTCAAGCTCTTTAGTATTGCTGTCTGACATTTCTGGATCCAAGGAACTGAAACTTACATGTAATTGTCTTTTGCGTACAACAGTTCGTTTTAAGATGGATTTTGGTCGTTCTTGAGAGTTTTTCCCATCTACCCCATTCAAAAACTTGAAACATTTTATAATTATTGTTGTCTCACTGAAATTTGTTTTTCTTTCTGATAGTATTGATATCTTCCAGCTTTGAAACAACTGTTTGTATGCGCTGCAGAGATGTCTCATATTCTAAAACATCAACTTGTTCCTTCAACACAGCTTTGAAGGAATCAATCTCATTATAGATTTTTGACAGCTTTGATTCCTGCTCATCAAGAATCAGCTTCATTAAATCAATTGAGCAATTAGATAAAATCTGATGCCATTTGTCAACATAAATAGAGGAATAAATTGTGTTACGTATAAGATGGAGACAACTGTCACAAATATATAAAGGGATTGATTCCATCAAAGCTGTGTTGAAGGAACACATTGTTGGTTATACAGAGAACTATGTCTGAAGTTAAGTCCGGTACCTGTGGGAAATACTGTAACACGTTGGGGCTTATTCTATGAGCCCAATTGTAATGATCGAAAGCTGACAAGTAAAAGTTTGACTGTTTTAATTAATTCAGTGTTCCTTGGATTGTTTGCTGTGAAGGTTCTGGAAGATGAAAGCCGGGAGCCAATGGAGGCCTATGGGACACAAGTAAGTGTGATTCACCTCACACAGAAGCACACAGGGACTGGGACACGTTTTATCTGTAGAGTGCCAGAGCAAGCAGAAACTCACTCATGATTATCTTGCTCAGGCACCTTACACCTCCTTCAATGAGATCCATAGTCTCTGGTTTCAGTTCTGTAACCGAATATTTGGGAGAATAGTTGGATTCTTTAGTACAACCACTTGTACAAAGAACATATAGTTTCTTCAATGATTCTCGGGATGTATTAGAACAATTGTCCTGGTTGTCCCGGTGTCTCGAATTTACATGGCTCAGCTGCGGTTATTTCACTGTATACATGTACACCGTCACACCAGGCTTAATTGTAAAGGATTTTTTAAATGTGGCGTTAACCACTCCGAGCACTTGACTGATATTTATAATACCTCTGACACTAGCAGTGCAAATTCTTATGCATTCAACAGCACCATTGCGAGACTTCATCGATACAAGTGTTCGGGATAAAGAGATTGTTAGCAACCTCAAGGGGTGCATAGCCCTCCAATTTTAGGGATAGGGTTAGGGTTGGGAATGGGGCTAGGGGTGTGTTGGGGTTAGGGTTGGAGATAGAATTGGGGGGTTTCCACTGTTTAGGCACATCAGGGGCTTTCCAAACGCGACATGGCATCTGATCTCAATTCCAGCCAATTCTGTGTTGAAAAAGTCAAACGGCGCTCCTTCTTCTCCAAGCTCTGCCATGTGCCAAAACAGTGGTTAACCCTGTCAAAGAAATGGTTAATCTTAGTTTCTATAGTCCAGAAAAATAACTGAAAAACAACTTGTAACCCATGACACTATTTTAATTGTTATCATCTGTCTACGTGGTTAGAAGATTCTGCCAAGTGGTCAGTTCCAAAATTCTCTCTTTTCTCAGAATAATGTCTAAAATGTCAAGGCTAAGTATTCTGGCCTATTAGTATTACCGGATGCATTTCCATGAATTGTTAAATTGATATCAAGGAAGTGCCATACTCCCGTCATCCCCAATTAGACACATAATATATCATTTTGTCATATCTGTTATATAACTATTGTTTTTGCCAACTATCCACCATTTCGAAATTGTTACATAATATTACGGAAATTGTCTATATTTGTCTATTTCCTCTTTTGTGATCCTATAAAAGAAGTACCCATCTTAATAAAGGGAAGAGATTAACTTGAAAGACAAGCCTCCTGTGTCTCTCTCTTTATTCTTCCACTCCTAGGATCCTAGGTAAGAGAAGCTCTAAATGAGCTTTACCCGAGGTTGGTGAGTAGAGAAAAAATCCCGGCGCTGACAAACTTGGAGGCCCCAGCGAGATTGAATTCCCCTTTAACTATCAATTTGGACTGAAAAGGATTGCCTTGCTCTGTCGGGGGGAGAACAGAAAGGAGACCCGGGTACGTGAGCCATTTCGGCTCGCATCCTTTCTTGTCTCCCTAAGACAGGGTAGGTAGGTCAGTCTGTCTGGATCTTTGAATGGGAATCCCCTCGGGTAACAAAAATTAAGGTTTGTTTTATTTTTTTTTATTTTATTTTAAGTTTTTTTAATTTTTGTTTCTTTTGTTTCTTGGCTTTAATGTAGTTTGTATTGTTTGTGGTTGTATATTTGTATTTGTTTATCTGTCTAAAAATACTAACCATCCTAACATTCTAATTTTGTGTGCTTGATTGTATTGCCAGTACAAGACCGGGCAACAGATCAGAAGTGCTGCTAAAAATTTTCTTATGAATGATCTTAAATCTTGAAAGGTGTGTGAGTTGAATGGGTGTTATATGTAGAAGGCAGAACTGAAAATAGAAAGTAATGTTGTGTTACACATGTTCCACCCTTCTCACTTTGATTGCTATTCTGGTTTTTCTTTGGTTGGTGGATTATGTTATTATGTGTTTTTGTTGCTCGGCCAGTTGCTAAGTAGTAGAAAGAATAAGCTAAGTAGTAAAAGGATAAGAATTGGTTGATAAATGTCCTGTGCT
This sequence comes from Dendrobates tinctorius, assembly GCF_039654945.1. NCBI lineage: Eukaryota > Metazoa > Chordata > Amphibia > Anura > Dendrobatidae > Dendrobates > Dendrobates tinctorius. The sequence continues at coordinate 10,790,265 of NW_027361898.1, read as the reverse complement.
CAGTGTGTTCAAAGTATAGTTATAAAGAGTTTGCAGACAGATGCGACCCCACGTTACTGGAAGACTGAGGGAAAAATCACGGGAGGAGTTGGCTGGTGGGCTGCCATAACCTGGCTTGGATCTGTGAGAGTGTATATTTTGACTATAAATATTCATTTTAGAGTGCCTCGAGATACCCCGGTCAATTGTGAGATAGCAGAGATATTGCGAAGATTTGGAAGTACAGGAGCCAGTTACTGTCCGGTGGCTTTGAGACACTTTGAGATGAATACTAGTTTGTGAAGTGTACGTGTTACTTGTACATGCCGTGTGGAAGTTGTTTGTGTTCAGTTACGATTTGTCAAAAAAAAGGGTGAGAAGATTAAGGTCTGATTGGTTTTTGGAAAGAGCAATTTAACGCCAGTTGTTCCTCATCAGTATAGAAGAGCAAATAAATTGTACCAAGTATTTTATTTTGATCTCTCTGAAATAGACTCAGGAATAGATTTGACATGCTCAGAGTCTAGTGAAAACTCAGGATCTGATTCTGATGTATAAGGAATATGTAGGGCTTGCTTTTGGAATAATATTATTTGTAGCAACTTATAGTTACCTGTTCTACAAGGTGTGTAGTAGAATCAGGGCAGAACAGAAAGTACAAGTTCAGCTTGTTACTTTAGAAGCAGAGACTGCTGGACATCATAATCGACCAGTGGGATCCTGCTAGATATCGGAACTGAAGATAGGAGTAGCTGACCGTGACGGTTTCCGATATAGACAGTCAGAACTGAAGATAGGAATAGCCGACCTTGACAGTTTCTGAAACAGACAGACAGAGCTGAAGATAGGAGGTGGCTGACCTTGACAGCTTCTGATTCAGATAGCTTTTTGCTATGGGCACTAAGTTTACCAGGCCAGGACGAAACACAGATCCAAGATATAAAATGAGGGATCTGGTGCGCTTGGAACATGGGCAAAAAGCGGTTAAAAATGCTACAAAAATTTTAAAGCAAGCAGGGATGCCAGAGAATGGGTGTTTAGACGTAGAGAGATGGAAGCGATTTAGCAGGGAGCATGATAAGTGGATCGAGAAGCATGGTTATGAGGAACAAGTGGCCGCCTGGATGAGAACGGCTGAGCAGCATGATCCATATTTTAATACTGATGATGATGATGACGAGAGTGAGTTTGCCCAGAATAGAAGAGGGAGAATTCCAACAGCGCAGGGACAAGCAACAGCCCCTCCTTTACAAAGACAGTCTGTGTCCACGGCTCCCTCCGCCCCTTTGAGTGAGAGAGAAGAAGTCTCAGTCAGTGATTCGAAAGTTACAAGTAGTTGTAGCCCTATAAGGGAAAGAATCATTAGTGGAAAGGACATAGAATCTATGTCCACTGAAGCAGCGACGGCTAGTACTGTGCCTTATTTTTCTTCACCATCATTTTTGTCTCCACCAGATTTGCACATGTCAGGACTCCGTTCTGGTCAGATACCAGTGATTTATCAGACACCAGGAACCCCATTTATTCAGTATGTGGGGGAGAGAATGATTCCTCCTGCATCTCCAATGCAGGGGCAAAAGAGCCCCTTTACTTTTGAATCTTCTCCTCCTACATATTCAGTTACAAATCAATACCCTGCACTTCCAAGGGAATCTCTAGATAGTTTTTCCACCCCAATAAAAAGTTCTGGACAGGGAGGGCGGGAGGTTTCAGGGGGAAGTGGGGATGATTTTAGATTGCAAATGACACCCAGTCCCTCTCAAGGTAGTTCACAGGTGGCGAAGCTAAAGTTGATTAGGGAAAATAATGAGTGGAGATGTGAGGACAAACACCAACAAAGTGAGGATACTCAGGGTTATTCAAATAGAGCTATGAGATCCCTTACTTGGATTTGTAATAGGTGTAATAAGCCACAGGAGAAAGGAAAGATAGAATGTGATTTTTGCAGTAGGGCTGGGAGAAAAGCCACAGTCAGCAGTTCCCTGTGATAACTCAGACTACAAGCAGACCAACAGATGACGAAGAGGATGAGGCAAAAGTAGATACCACCACGTGGTATAAGCCATGGAGCAGATCTGAACAGTTAGCCATGGCAACCAGCTTCCCCGATCCCTACAAGAATCCCTTAGGATTTTATAGAGCAGTAGAAGGGGTAGCTGATAATTATGACGCAGCCTGGAATGATCTGGAACCACTGTGTCGAATATCGGCTGGAGTGCCTTTGCTTGACAAAGTGAGGGCAGTCCCGGCAGATGTTAATACGATACGTGAAGTTCCAGAGGATAAGAAAACTAGAGAATCAAGGCGACAGTTTATAGCAAGGTTACATGTAGTAGCCAAGCAGCTAACAGAAGAGTTGACCTCAGGGTTGCCTGAAGTATTTCAAGAACCAGATGAACCTATTGACAAATTCCATGCAAGGTGTGCAGCAGCGTTCACAGACCATGACTATGACCTTAAAAATCCTAGGGAAGCTAGGTTTCTGAAAAGCATGTTTATGACTGGATTAAGAGAGGACTTGAGAGCTGAAGTGATGAAAGTAAGACCTGAATGTGTATTTGCTACCTTGGAGAATTCTCTCCCTGTGTTCCGAGGGATAGAAGCCCAAATTAATAATCGCAAAGTAAAAAAACAGCAGAAGCCCGTGCCTGTCATGGTAAATATACCTCCTGATGCCTTTAATAATGCTGTCAGAACTGCGGTCCAAGCATCAGGCATACATAACAGAGCTGCGGGAGGAGACAGAAGAAGGAGAGATGGGGTAATAGACCCAGAGGAGTGCAGACGGAAAGGGCTTTGCTATGAATGCGGCCAGAGAGGGCACCTCAAAAGGAATTTTTTAGGAATAAAACGACTAACCCAGAGCAGACTCGTGTTTCACTGGTAGCAACTGATGAGGCAGGAAATTTGTCAGATTAGGAACTTGGCAGCCCCCAATGTGATTCTGTAATAGTGGTTCCCCCTAGGGATGGTCCAAGGGCCACAACCCAATTACAACTTCCCAATGGGAAGCAATTGATATGTTTAATTGATACGGGGGCGAGCCGTACTATTATAAGAAAACAAGATATGCCACAACGATTCAAGACAGGGAAAACGGTGAAGGGAATAGGAGCAGAGGGAGTGGTTCATCCTTTGTATGAGACAGAACCTATGAATGTACGAATAGCTCAAACTACTGACTTATGTGTCCGACTGTTGGTATCGGAAAAATGCCCACTGAATTTGATAGGAGCTGATATTTTAAATGCTGTCAATGCAATCATTAAATTTGGAAAAAAGGGAATTACTGTTTCAGGCCCTTTATCGGAAGAAGCACTATCCATGGTGATGTCCATGATGTGGTTAGAAGAACAGGAAAAACAACAGGTTGGGCAAGATGAGGAGATACTGCAGATGCTTGAGCAAATACCAGCTGCACTATGGGTAAAAGATAAAACAGATGTGGGTTTGTTAAAAATAACACCTGTTTCTATTAAGTTGAAACCAGGAGCTGTACCAGTACGTATCCGACAATACCCGCTGAGTAAAGAACAAACTGAGGCTATTTCTGCACAGGTATCCACCTATCTGAAGGCAGGTATACTAAAGGAGAAAAAATCCATTTTTAATACACCTCTTTTTCCGATAAAGAAGAAGCAGACTGTGGCAGGGCAACCTGCGGTGTACCGGATGGTACATGATTTAAGGGAAATTAACAAACTAATGATAGTGGACATACCTATTGTGCCAAATCCTCATACCTTGTTGAATCAGATTCCAAGTAATGCAAAATGTTTTACTGTTATTGATCTAAGCAATGCCTTTTTCTCGGTGCCAATTGATGAAGAAAGCCAAATGCTGTTTGCTTTTACACATGCTGGCAAGCAGTATTGTTGGACACGATTGCCTCAAGGGGGAGCTACTTCCCCTTCTGTATTTTCCGAGGCAATGGCAGGAATCCTTCTTTCCTGGCACCCTGAAAGGGAAGATGTGCAGTTGATACAGTACGTGGATGATTTACTTCTTTGTACCCCAGATAGGCAAGTGTGTCTAAAGGAAGCTGCTTCATTACTGATATTCTTGTATCATGAAGGATGCAAGGTGTCAAAAGACAAATTACAGATAGCGAAGGAAAGGGTCATTTTCTTGGGACATTGCATTTCATTTCAATTAAAACATATAACATTACAGAGGAAAAAGGCCATAAGCCAAGCCATTGAGCCTACCTCAAATACTACACTGAGAACATTTTTGGGATTGATTGGTTACTGCAGAGAATGGATTCCTGCTGCTTCGCAAATGATGCAGCCTCTCTTTGACGTGTTATCCGCATGTAATAAAGGGCAGCCATACCAGCTGACTGCGGAAGCCAAAGAGGGGTTCCAAAACCTGAAGGAAGCCATTGTCTCTGCACCGGCCCTAGGAATCCCAAACTATGCCCTGCCTTTCCGTTTGTACTGTCATGAATCAGGGGGACATGCTAAAGGGGTGCTTACACAACAACATGGAGGGAAGCATCGCCCCCTAGGATATTATTCAGCCAAACTTGACACAGTAGCACAGGGAGCACCAACATGCATCAGAGCAGTCGCAGCTTGTGCAATACTGAAGGAAAAAGTTGCAGACTTGGTGCTAGACAATCCCTTGGAAATTCTGGTACCACACTCTGTGCAGGAGCTGCTGCTCCAGGCAAGGACAAAACATTTGTCCATGAACAGGTTAACAAAGTATGAAGTGGCTTTACTTACACCCCCGAATGTAACTATAAGAAGGTGTACAGTTCTGAACGCTACTTTGCTACCAGACACTGATGATTCAGAATTAATTGAAGCTGAGCATGATTGCTTTGAGCTTATGGAGGCAGAAACACAACCACTTGCCAATGTGCAAGAGACACCAATTTCTAATGCAGACTTAGAGTTGTACGTAGACGGATCACGGTATTATCAAAATGGTGTACCTCATACAGGATATGCAATTGTAGATCAGCATGAGGTGGTGAAGAGTGAAGCACTGCCAGCCGAAATGTCTGCACAGGAAGCTGAATTGAAAGCACTCGCTGAGGCGTGTGTAATCGCTGAACATTTGACAGTAAATATCTTCACAGATAGCCGCTATGCATTTGGCATATGCCATGATTATGGTCCCATATGGAAGAGCAGAAAGTTTGTTGGTTCCTCTGGTAAGCCCATTAAAAATGCAGAATTGGTGGCCCAGCTCCTTAGAGCATTGGAGCTGCCTAAGAAAGTTGCTGTAGTAAAAGTGCAAGCTCACACAAAGGAGCGCACTAAGGAAGCTTAAGGTAATAACCGAGCTGATATTGCAGCCAAGGCTGCTGCTTTATTCCCTCTTCCCGCAGGAACATACACTGTACAGGTGTCGGGGGAGGTGGATCTACAATTACTTCAGAACCTGCAAGATCAGGCCTCTGCACCAGAAAAGGAGGGATGGCAAAGGCACTCAGGTGCGAAGGAAGAAGATGGATTGTGGAGAGTGGATGATAGGTATTGTTTGCCCAGGGCATTGTACCCTATGGTGTGCTCCCTCTCCCACGGAATAACCCATCAATCCAAGGATGGAATGGTAAGTCAGGTAAAAGCAAGTTGGGTCGCACCAGGGTTCCATTATGCTGCTGCAAAATTCGTACAGGGATGTGTAATCTGCGCATGCCACAATGTGGGAAAAACAGTAAAGGTGCCACTAAAGTGCACCCCGAGGCCATTGTACCCTTTTCAGCGACTGCAGATTGATTTCATTCAGCTTCCAAGGGTAGGCAACTATGAATACGTGCTGGTATGTGTGGATCTTTTCTCAAATTGGCCAGAAGCATGGCCCTGTGCTCATGCAAATGCACGTACTGTGGTTAAAAAGTTAATCTCAGAAGTTGTTTGCAGATTTGGAGTACCAGAGGTAATCGAAAGTGACCGAGGTAGTCACTTTACTTCACAGGTGTGCCAAGGAATCACTCGAGCCTTAGGGATGGAACAATCTTTTCATACTCCCTATCACCCTCAGAGTAGTGGCAGGGTGGAAAGGTTAAATGGTACACTGAAATTGAAAATTCAAAAGGCAATGGCAGAGACAGGTAAACCATGGACTGAGTGTCTTCCCATTGCATTGTACACTGTTAGGGTAACTCCCAACCGAAAGACAAGTTTAAGTCCATATGAAGTGTTGTTTGGGAGCCCTCCCAAGACAGGATTGTACCTTCCCCAGCAGATGCAGGCCTCTCATTCAAATATGACGGCCTATGTTGGCGCGTTACAACAGGTGTTACAGCAAATTCATGCACGTGTTTTCAGTTCCCTTCCAGATCCGTCCTCCTTATCAGGCTCACATGATCTTAAGCCTGGAGATTGGGTGGTGACGCGAAAGCATCTAAGGAAAAGTCTGGATCCTCGCTTTGAAGGACCCTACCAGGTCCAGCTGACCACGCCTACATCTGTTAAGCTGGAGGGAAAAACCACCTGGATTCACGCTTCTCACTGCAAGAAGTTCCACAGAAACTAAGAAGGATGGAATTTGGGAAGTACTATCCATTCTTGCTCCTCACTGTAACATAGTAACATAGTAACATAGTTATTAAGGTTGAAGGGAGACTTTAAGTCCATCTAGTTCAACCCATATCCTATCCTAACTTGCCCTAACATGTTGATCCAGAGGAAGGCAAAAAAACCCCATGTGGCAACAGTAAGCTTCACATTGGGGAAAAAAATTCCTTCCCGACTCCACATACGGCAATCAGACTAGCTCCCTGGATCAACGCAATATTAAGGAGACTAGTGTATATACCCTGTAATATTATACTTTTCAAGAAAGGCATCCAGTCCCTTCTTAAATTTTAGTAATGAATCACTCATTACAACATCATATGGCAGAGAGTTCCATAGTCTCACTGCTCTTACAGTAAAGAATCCGCGTCTGTGAGTATGCTTAAACCTTCTTTCCTCCAGACGTAGAGGATGACCCCTTGTCCCCGTCACAGGTCTAAGAGTAAAAAGATCATTAGAAAGGTCTTTGTATTGTCCCCGCATATATTTATACATTGTAATAAGATCACCCCTAAGCCTTCGATTCTCCAAACTAAATAACCCCAAGTGTAATAACCTGTCTTGGTATTGCAGACCCCCTAGTTCCCTAATAACCTTGGTCGCTCTTCTCTGCACCCGCTCCAGTTCAGCTATGTCTTTCTTATACACCGGAGACCAGAACTGTACACAGTATTCTAAGTGTGATGTCGTCTATGCAATGTAAAAAAGATAATGATGTTTTTGAACCATGGGATAGTGATGTATCAAAACAGTGGGCTAATAAATTTGTCCAGTATCATAGCTATATTGCCCAGGTCCGAAATTTATCCAATTGTTGGATTTGTTCTCATGCCCCCATTGCTGCAAAAACTATGCCATATTTCGTAACTCCACTAACAGAGGAGGAGCTGTTCAGGGGAAGGTGTTGGGAAATGCGGGCCCTTAATCTGGCTGAACAACAGAGTCAGACTTCTGCTGCCTTGCCTATTACAGGTTGGACAAAGCAGCCATGGTTTCAAATAAATCTCACTAGGAGGCAGGAACCTGTAGATAAACGACCGATCAATCTATTCGAATTTAAGGAATATGATGGAAACTGGGGAAATAAGGCTACTGATAAAAATTATATAGGGAAAGTGCCCGATCAGGAGCTAAAACTTAGCTTTGCAGTAAAAACTCCCTTTTCTCTGGGAGATAAACAAATTTGCAGTGACCAGGTGTGTTTGGAACGATTCCTACATGATACAAATTGGACAAGGAATCATTCATTCCTTTATGGCAATACAACACAATGTACTGCAATAGTGGCGGTTCATGTAGATGAAGAAACCAGAGAAGGTCAGTATGGAGATGGAGCAGCTGAAATGTCTATAAGCCTCAATACAGAACCGGAATGCCAACCATTACGATATTATAGGGCAGTTACTACAGATTTAGATGATTCTTGGTGCCTTTATACTGACACTACCCGGTTGGTTTCAATAGCGATAGCTTTTCTTAATGAATTTTAGTTTGAATTACCAAAAGGAGTTTATGTAGTCTGTGGAAGTAATGCATATAGGTGGATTCCTAAAGGAGCTGAAGGTGCATGTACACTAGCTAAATTAGAGCCAGCCACCTGGGTATGGAATGAGAATGACTTTCCTTATAAAAATGTTCCTGGTCACATGATAGCGAAACGTAGTGCACCCTCACCCCAGCCACCTAAGCATCTAATGCATACCCCATGGTACCTTAAGACAGGGATGGTTCTTACTGGTCCTTTGGGAGTTATGTTCGGAACTTTAAGAAATGCTCAGATGATAGAAGAATTGGGTGATATTTTTGATAATGTGACAGAGTATTTATTTGACGCCATTAATGTAGAATCTGCTTATATGAGACAGCTCATTGTTATAACTAATCAACATTCTATGGTGCTTGACTATCTTACGGCATCTCAAGGGGGATTCTGTCAGGTAGTAGTACCCGCATGCTGTCACTATATCGATCCATCTGGATTGATGAGAGTTACTCATGATATAGAACAAGCCAGGCTGATAAAGGAAGGAATACGAAAGGTCAATGCCTTAGAAGATTTGCCCTTTCCTGAATGGCTCACATGGTTAAATCCTTTAAATCTGTTTAAGGGGATAGGTGGATGGATATCAGGAATAATTCATTTTTTAATTCAAGCAGTTTTTGTGATATTGGTTATTGCTGTAATGATAAGACTATTTGTTTTGCTCATAAAGAAAATTCTTGGTTCTAATTGTAAATGTTTTCCAGGTAAAGGTAGTGCTAAAATTGAGGCCAATTCAGAAATCAATCAGACACAAGTGATGACAACCTTTATAACCACTGTTCAGCGTAAATGTATATTCTGCAACAAGCAAACGTCAGTGGACCTGGCTGATTGTATGCATTGTGGAAAACCACTAGTTTGAACAAAGATAAAGAGAAGAAATTCAGGAAGAACTACAACGATGAAGATTACATGCATTATGGACTTTAAATGATTAAATATTAACACTTACTAATGAATAAAGATATAAAATATACATATATACTAATATATCAAAATGTATGTTATAATGTATTACAGTAATTAACACGTTACTCACAAATAGACATAACTTCCCTCAATAAAATCTGTACTCCTCTGAGATAGGGCAATAAGTAGAACAGAGGTAGGGAAAGAAGGTCTGATTCCCAGGTATAATCTGAATGGATGCACAGCAGGACTGGTATACCATGATAAACATAGGACAAGACGTGTATTTTGTGAAGTAGGGTTATCTTGCAGGCCTCGGATAAAGGCAAGGATAGATAGAGGTAGGTAGACAGAATGATAAAAAGAGGGGAGTTGTCAAAGAAATGGTTAATCTTAGTTTCTATAGTCCAGAAAAATAACTGAAAAACAACTTGTAACCCATGACACTATTTTAATTGTTATCATCTGTCTACGTGATTAGAAGATTCTGCCAAGTGGTCAGTTCCAAAATTCTCTCTTTTCTCAGAATAATGTCTAAAATGTCAAGGCTAAGTATTCTGGCCTATTAGTATTACCGGATGCAGTTCCATGAATTGTTAAATTGATATCAAGGAAGTGCCATACTCCCGTCATCCCCAATTAGACACATAATATATCATTTTGTCATATCTGTTATATAACTATTGTTTTTGCCAACTATCCACCATTTCGAAATTGTTACATAATATTACGGAAATTGTCTATATTTGTCTATTTCCTCTTTTGTGATCCTATAAAAGAAGTACCCATCTTAATAAAGGGAAGAGATTAACTTGAAAGACAAGCCTCCTGTGTCTCTCTCTTTATTCTTTCACTCCTAGGATCCTAGGCAAGAGAAGCTCTAAATGAGCTTTACCCGAGGTTGGTGAGTAGAGAAAAAATCCCGGCGCTGACAACCCCCACATATTGGGTATCAGCGTACTCAGGACAAATTGCACAATAACTTTTGGGGTCCAATTTCTCCTGTTACCCTTGGGAAAATATAAAAATTGGACCTGAAATAATTTTTTGTGAAAAAAAGTTAAATGAAAACATTCAAAAAATTCCTGTGAAGCACCTGAAGGGTTAATAAACTTCTTAAATGTGGTTTTGAGCACTGTGAGTGGTGCAGTTTTTAGAATGGTATCACTTTTTGGTATTTTCTATCATATAGACCCCTCAAAGTGACTTCAAATGTGATGTGGGCTGTAAAAATAGAATGGTGTAAAAATGAAAAATTGCTGGTCAACTTTTAACCCTTATACCTTCCTAAAGAAAAAAAAATTTTTGGTTCCAAAATTGTGCTGATGTAAAGTAGACATGTGGAAATGTTACTTGTTAAGTATTTTGTGTGCCATATCTCTGTGATTTAAGGGCATGAAAATTCCAAGTTGAAAAATTGCAAAGTTTTCAAAATTTTCACCAAATTTCCATTTTTTTTCACAAATAAACACAAGTCATATCAAAGAAATGTTACCCATATCATGAATTACAATATGTCACGAGAAAACAGTGTCAGAATCACCGTGATCTATGGAAACATTCCAGAGTTATAACCTCATAAAGGGACATTGGTCAGAATTGTAAAAATTGGCCTGGTCATTAACGTGCAAACCACCCTTGGGGGTAAAGGGGTTAATCATGATTGAGGGTGTGTAGCTACCTGAAATGCATCAATATCACATATCATGTAACTGTCAATGCTGATGTTGTTTTACCCTCTGCTGAGCACTTTTTGGTGAATAAAGAAAGATGCTTGTTCACAAGTTCGTTAAGCTGGACTTCTCTTGTTTTGATTGTTCCACGCCTTGACACAGTATTTCCTGTGCTCCGAACACCAAAGGACGTCCACTATGGTCAGCTGGAGTTTTTCTACTATATAACTCTGCCTTTCCCTGTCTTGAGATCCCCCCCAAAAGAAGCTTTAATGCGAAACGGTATAGGGTTTGGGGAGGTGCGGCTGTACGAAGTCTATTCTTAGACTCTATTGCCCTATTTACTCAGGTGATACACCTACCTTTGTGAATTATGTTTAAATGTTTGCCTACTACTGGTATTTATACTATATGTAATTTATTTTAGCATTTATGCTTCCTTTCATTATTCACACTGCCTGTGGTTAAACACTTTGCCATTTCCATGTTTAAAACATAGGACTGATTAGTCCTGCTTCAATATATATTAATTCAAAGTTTACAATAGCACCTAGCACTTTATATCTTGCAATACAATAGTAAAACTTCTTTAGTTTTGATACCACTATCTTTACCTGTGGGGTTACTGTGGGGTCCATAAATGGTCAGCATCTCTGCACTTTCCCCATAGGAGTTCTTTTTCCTTACCCTGTAAATTAACTGTTTGTATTGATTTTTTTGATCCATGTTAATAAAACGAATTGTGTATTTTACCTAAGCTAGAACCTTTTTTTTTGTTGACAGCCAAAAAAAACCCTAGCTGTTAACAATTGGGTATTTATTGCATTTTAAGTATCTAGCATATTATACATTTTTCTTTAGGATATATGTAATTCATCAGGTTTAAAAATAGTTTGGCCAAAGCCAGGGAATGTAATAAAACAAATGAACTTATACTCACCTGTTCCATCCCCTAAGCTCCTTTGTCGCCTCTCTAGTGGTCTCCACCCGATCTAAAACTAGTGATTGAATAGGATGTCAATGAAGATGTTCTGTTCCATGCTTCTGACTGCTGCTCATTTGGCATTTCAGAACATTACCTATAACAAAATTATTTTACGTGAGACATTTCCTTTAGTTGTGCAGTCCTGAGTCGCAAATTTGTATTTAATCTAAGGTTTATGTTACTATGCTGTTTAACTATTAATGTGCTTATTTTTGCCTTTTTCATTAATATGCTAGCCATACTACAAGAAAATGCTAATAAGGTCAGCACAAGGCAATGTTGAAAGCAGCAATGATTTCTGCTTAATCTTTATTTTTAATACATTAAAATCCAGACATTTTGATTTTGCTGCTTGCTTGACAGTCTGCAGACTCTCACGTTTAATTATCTGCTATAAACACGTTTTCTCTATCTCCTCAGTTCTGAGGAAAAACATTTGTAGTGTAATTACACACAACCTTCCTCAGGATTTGTTTAGTCAAGTAACCTTGCGATAAAGTCCTTTAAGTTTGTTTTTATAAAAATCCATTTACTTTGCCATGAAATGAATACTGTTAAAATTGACACTGTCAAGACAGAGGGTATATGGTGATTTAGAGAGAAACAAATGGAAATAGTAGGTGGATCAATATTATAATAATGATATTAAAGGGAACCTGTCACCTCGTTTTTCCGCTATAAGCTGCGGCCACTGCCTTTTGGGGCTTATCTACAGCATTCTGTAATGCTGTAGATAAGCCCCCGGCCTGACCTGAAAGAGAAGAAAAACAAGTTTTATTACACTCACCGGGGGGGGGGGCGGTCCAGTCCGATGTGTGTTGCAGGTCCGGGTCCAACGCCTCCCATCTTCATCTGATGTCGTCATCTTCCTTGCTTTGTGCTGCACTCCTGCGCAGGCATACTGATCTGCCCTGTTGAGGCCAGAACACAGTACTACAGTGCGCAGGTGCCGGGAAAGGTCAGAGAGGCCCATCGCCTGCGCACTGCAGTACTTTACTATGCCCTCAACAGGGCAGATCAGTACGCCTGCGCAGGAGCACAGCACAAAACAAGGAAGATGATGACATCACATGAAGACGGGAGGCACCGGACTCGGACCTGCGACACCCATCGGACCGGACCACCCCCGGGTGAATATTATATAACTTGTTTTTCTTCTCTTTCTATTTAGATTGGGGGCTTATCTACAGCATTATAGAATGCTGTAGATAAGCCCCGAAAGGCAGTAGCCGCAGTTTATAGCTGAAAAAAGAGGTGACAGGTTCTCTTTAATAACAATGAGTTACTTTTGACAATATTAACTTTTTAAAGGAAATTCAGAAAAAAAATACAGCACATTGTGACATGGCAAAAGAGGCATATGAAAAGTATATAAGCAGTGTAAGGTAGCGCTTATTGTTAGTGTTGGGGAACACTCACTTGGCAGCGGATTCACGGCACACAGGAACACTTTCCATTTAAACAGTCTATGTGGTTTATTATACAGCATAAACCATAAAACACCACAGTCTTACATCAGACAGGTCAGTGTTCATATTAGGGCTCAGCTCTCTCAGACCTGTGGCCACACAGGCTGTGCCACGTCCATTAAACAGGCTCTATAGCCTCAACACAGTTATTTCCCCCTGTCCGGGGTTACCTCTTAGGAGCTCCTGCTCCAGATGCCGGCTCCATAGTCTGAACCCAGTCTCTTTCTGACCTCTGTCAGTATCACTCACGTTTGTCAGGGAAGCTGCCGAATTGGGATCACCATCCCAGACAACGCCTTGCTCACTAGGCCGCCTAACAGTTTCAGATCCTCAGCCGGGCGGTAGCTTCCCAATGCAGAGCCGTCACTGACTCTGGAAACACGGCCTCTCTGTGTGCTGTTCAGGACTTCTGTCCCCACTTGGAACCGTCCAACACACAGGCCACCAGGTCCAAAGCTTCCATGCGCTCTTCAGGGAGGTCACACACCTTCCAACACATAGGCCTTCCATGACCTTCCACATGAACCAATCAGGTCCATACACTCTCCCCCCATGTGACCAGACCTCAGGCACATTATATGGTACATAACCACACCCACAGGTGAGGTATGGATCACATGGTTATGACCTCACTACAGGTCCTATTCTACACACAGCCACACACATACAGGCTTTATATTGGGCGTTCAGACACATGCCCCTGGGTGGGTTTGTAGGTGACTGGTTCCACCCATCTCGCCAAGCCACCTGGAAGCTTCCCTGATACACAGTAACAAACCCTCAGCAGTACCTCTGCTGATCAATACACGTTCCAGCTTCCATCACAAGGCACCCACCCTTGTGATACATATTGGCCATTTACAATTCTGCCGCACACCATTTCCCCATCACAATAAAGGAAATGCCTGCATGCATGTCCTGGGAAGCCCATACAGTGGCCTCTAGCTGTCACAGGGGTCACTGCATCACAGCAGCCATACATAATGTCTAAAATATAATGCATTTTGGAGCCGTTTTCTGCTTTCTCAAATGACAAGACAGTTAAGTTTTAGGCAAAAGTCTTGGATCCCATTATGGTTTTTTTTCTTTTCAAGAAAAATTCTTCTAGTTTTTTACCGAGGGCAGTAACCGTGGCCAGCAAGCGTGCAGGATATATGGAATTGGACAGCACTCCATAAACAGGAATCCATGCACTTGCTGCTTTCTCACTTGCTCCGGATGTATGTGATTCATACATTCAGGCAGGGAGAGTGAGGCCGGTGCTGACTGAGCACAGGGATCACATGACATAACAATGTCATGCAATCTCCTGGAGAGCCAGTGCTGACAGCATTGGAATGGCACGGCATCGAATGTGAGTATAGGTGTTTGTCAAAGATCGCACCCGAGGGGACAAGGGAGGGTCAAGCTGAACCACCCTGCTGTAACTTTTTGCCATAAACAACCCTCTGCTGTCCCCTATCACCATAACAATTACGCAATTGACAGACAATTAACGGAGGAGGCCGCAGGCTGTTTGCACTAACAGGCCGGTTATTGAAGAACTAACAGTGAGTGTATGGTGTATACCCCTCCAATTCCAACACATGGAATATGTATATAACTCTGTATAGTCACTGCCAGATCCATATTAGCCCAATAAAGATTATTACCTGCCACCACCAATTATTTACAAGCCATTTGGACACCGGTTTCCGGTAACGAATGGCTTTCATGGGTGCAGTTTATAATAATAATAATAATAATAAATTTTATTTTTATAGCGCCGACATATTCCGCAGCACTTTACATTTCAGAGGGGATTTGTACAGACAATAGACATTACAGCATAACAATAATCACATACAGTAGATTATAGCAAATACCAAGAGGAAAGAGGGCCCTGCTCGCAAGCTTACAGTCTATGAGGAAAGAGGTAGACACGAAAGGTGGGTGGTAACAGTTGCCCTGATTGTATGGACCAGCCATAATGTTAGGTGTGTGACAGTACGGACACAGAGGGCTAATGGATGCATAAAGCATGTGGGAGAATGATGCGGGGAACCTGGCTATGGTAAAACTTTTGGCTCTGCCACACAGGGATAGATTAGGTTAATGTGTTGAGGCGATAGGCCAGTCTGAATAAATGCGTTTTCAGGACACGCTTAAAATTGTGGGGATTGGGGACTAATCGTATTGACCTGGGAAGTGCATTCCAAAGAATTGGCGCGGCACGTGTAAAGTCTTGGAGACGGGAGTGGGAGGTTCTGACTATTGAGGATGCTAACCTCAGGTCATCAGCAGAACGGAGGGCGCGGGTAGGGTGGTATACTGAAACAAGGGAGGAGATGTAGGGTGGTGCTGAGCCATGGAGGGCTTTGTGAGAGGGTAATAAGTTTATACTGAATTCTGGAGTGGATGGGTAGCCAGTGTAATGACTGGCACAAGGTAGAGGCATCGGTGTAACGATTAGTGAGGAATATGATCCTGGCTGCAGCATTCAAGACAGATTGGAGAGGGGAGAGTTTGGTAAGAGGGAGACCGATTAGAAGAGAGTTACAATAGTCGAGACGAGAATGAATAAGAGAAACAGTAAGAGTTTTTGCAGAGTCAAAGGTAAGAAAAGGTCGAATTCTAGAAATGTTCTTGAGGTGCAGATGACAAGAGCGAGCCAGTGATCGAATGTGGGGGGCAAAGGAAAGCTCGGAATCAAGTATGACCCCAAGACAGCGGGCCTGTTGCTGGGGAGTAATAGTGGAACCACACACAGAAATGGCAATGTCGGGTGTAGGTACATTAGTAGAGGGAGGAAACACCAGGAGTTCAGTCTTTGACAGGTTCAGTTTCAGATATAGTGAGGACATGATATTAGACACAGCGTTTAGACAATCGCCGGTGTTTTCTAAAAAGGCTGGCGTGATGTCAGGAGAAGAAGCGTATAATTGGGTGTCATCAGCATAAAGATGGTACTGGAAACCAAGTCTACTGATTGTTTGACCAATAGGGGCAGTGTACAAGGAGAAGAGGAGGGGGCCTAGAACCGATCCTTGGGGGACCCCAACAGTAAGGGGAAGATGAGAGGAGGAGGAACTGGCAAAAGATACAGTAAAGGAGCGGTCGGAGAGATAGGAGGAGAACCAGGAGAGAACGGTATCCTTGAGGCTAATGGAACGGAGCATAGTGAGGAGGAGCTGATGATCCACAGTGTCGAATGCTGCAGAGAGATCCAAGAGAATTAGCATGGAGTAGTGACCATTTGATTTAGCTGTTAGCAGATCATTGGAGACTTTAGTGAGGGCAGTTTCAGTGGAGTGTAAAGAGCGGAAACCGGATTGGAGAGGGTCGAGAAGAGAGTTTTCTGAGAGATAGCGGATAAGACGGGAGTGGACCAGGCGTTCCAGGAGTTTAGAGATGAAGGGAAGATTAGAGACAGGTCTATAGTTAGCGGCACAGTTTTGGTCGAGGGATGGTTTTTTAAGTAGTGGATGTATGATGGCATGCTTAAATGAGGAGGGAAAAATACCAGAAGAGAGAGAGAGGTTAAATATTTTAGTTAAGTGAGGGGTGACAGCAGGGGAAAGGGACTGGAGGAGCTGTGACGGAAATGGGTCACTGGTGCAAGTAGTTGGGCGAGAAGATGCAAGGAGCCTGCTTACTTCTTCTTCTGTGACTGGTTCAAAATCAGAGAGTGAGTTAGATGCAGTGGGGGAGGGAGGACAGTGCATGGTATGAGGTGATTTGGAGATAATTTCCTGTCGGATCTGGTCAATTTTTTCTTTGAAGTAATTGGCCAGATCGTCAGCTCGGAGCTCCGTGGTTGGGGCCTGTACTCTTGGATTGAGTAGAGAATGAAAAGTGTCAAAGAGACGTTTCGGGTTATTGGACAGTGAGGTGATGAGGGTGTTGAAATAGGTTTGTTTTGAGAGGTGAAGGGCAGTGTTGTATGTTCTAAGCATAAACTTAAAATGGATGAAATCTTCGGGTAGATTGGATTTTCTCCACAGACGTTCGGCGCACCTGGAGCACCGCTGCAGGAAACGTGTTTGCACCGTGTGCCAGGGTTGTCGCCGTCTGCGTTGTGGTGTTCTATTTATAGGGGGTGCAAATTCATCCAGGGCAGTTTGAAGTGTTTCATTGTAATGCTTCAATGCAGAATCAGGACATGAGAGGGAGGAGATAGGGGCAAATGAAGACTGCAAGTTCTTCATAAGTTTCTGGGTGTTAATGGCCTGTATGTTTCTATAAGTCTGGACAGTGGGGGTGACCTGAGCAGCCTGGCAGTTCTTGATAGAGAATGAAAGAAGATTGTGGTCAGAGAGCGGGAGAGGGGAGTTTGCAAAATCATCCACTGCACAAAGCCGAGAGAAGACCAAGTCGAGGGAGTTTCCATCTTCATGCGTTGGAGAATTAGTAAGCTGCGAAAGGCCAAACGAGGAGGTTAGAGATAAAAGGTGAGTAGCACATGGTGAGAGGGGAAGAGCAATGGGGATGTTGAAATCTCCCATGATGAGGGTAGGGATGTCACAGGAGAGAAAATGTGGAAGCCAAGTGGCAAAATGATCCAGGAACTGATGGGAGGGGCCGGGAGGACGATACACCACCGCCACTCGCATGGAGAAGGGGGTGAAGAGTCTGACGGCATGGACCTCAAAAGAAGGGAAGACAAGTGAGGGTACTTGAGGGATAACCTGAAAGGTACATTTTGGTGATAGGAGCAGACCAACGCCTCCACCAGCTCTACTGTCTGATCTTGGGGTATGAGAGAAGTGAAGCCCCCCGTATGAAAGAGCAGTTTATGAAACAAAAGGAACAGAACTATTAAATGTTATATTTAATCCAGGAATATAAGCAGTGTTTCTAAAAAATATAAAAGATTCAACAAAAGAAACAAAACAATATAGCATTTACAATTATATAAACTGAAAAGGATTGACAAAAGAAACGTGCTAAACCTGATGTCACAGTAATGGCTACTGGCTCAGAGCTTAGTAGAGGTAGGCTCTCCAGGAAAACGGACAGAGCCTACAATGAACTGTGCCTCCAAGTTCTGACAGTGATCCAGACCCAGTTCATGCATTTTATTAGCTCATAAGTTACATGCTCATATTCTTCAGAGCTGGCCAAACTGTTGTGAAAATACCAAAAGTCACAACCTTTTTGCACAACTTAATGCAACTAGTGTACAGAGAATAGTGGTACAGGACTTGGTAGACATAACTGCCGTGTTGATCAGAGTCATACACTTTAAGTTTGAATGTAGTGGACTATTTCTTAAATTATATTGAGCAGTAACATAAGTTAACTAGCAGTGTCTTTCCATCTTTAATGTTGTACTTCTATTCTTCTGGCTGCAGCCCACTTCCAGTATACTACCAGTGTTAGGCCATGCCAATCTGGAGTTTTATTGGTACATTCCAAGTCCAGCTTACACATAGCCACTATCCCAGTTGTTTGCCATCTAAGGATCCTCACAAACCTATGGCTAACTTCTACAACCTTGGCTCCGGATCACTGAAGTTGCTTCCTTCTCTTTTTTCTTGTTTCTCTATGCTGGCCTTAGCAATTGTCAGCCGTGTTTCAGGTTCACAAGCAAATATGAATTTCAGATAGAAGTATACTATCTCTATCCTTCCTTAAAATTCCCTTGTGTGTTCTTAATCTCTCAACTGCTTGCATCTCGCTCACTGCTTCCCAACTGGATAATTTCTTCTCTATGATGTATAACTAATTTGTCACAAACAAAAGGTGGCGCACGTGGTTTTGCGGACTCACTGTGCTATGGGGCCAGGCTTACCTATTAGGGTCATAGCTAAGCATCTACCAGATGTTCAATGGAGCTCCTGATGGTGGTCAGGTTTGGCTGCAGATAGCCGCCAGGTACTCCTCAGAGGCAGTCTCTGGTACTGCAGCTGCTGACTCCAGGGGTCAGGTACGCAAACACGGATGGTTACTGACAGGGAACAGGGAGTCTCAGACAGGGTACATATTCATACACATGGGTCTCAGATACTGATTCAGGAACTGATCACACAAGGACTGGGGGAAGAAGGTCAGGCGCTGGCCGAACTAGGACCAGGAACTTCGGATTCAGGACTGGCCGTGCCAGGAGCAGGGACTTTGGGTTCAGGACTGGTCCCACAAGGACCAGGGACTTCAAGTTCAGGACTGGCCACACAAGGACCAGGGGGACTTCGGGTTCAGGACTGGCAGTACAATGACCAATGGACCTCACAACTTCACCAGGATACAACCTCACTTACTAATGATTCACTGTGTTGCTTGGCACCTCCCAAAAGGGGAAGGTGCCTTATATACAAGATGCCTCTCAGCTATTGGCTAGGAGCCATCTTGCAAGTGTACTCAGTTACTAAATGCCTCCCAGCCATTGGCTAAGGGAATTTAATTGTGTGTGCTTTCCCTTTAAGAGCAGGGGAGCACATGCGCACTATACGCGCCACCAGGAACTGGAGCATGCACAGAAACAGGGAGCACATTGCGTGGCCATGGCGTAAAGTATGCCAGTGTTCCTGCATGGAGGAGGAAGGGGAACCATGCAGGGGCGCCGGCAATAGCATTACATAACAATAATTCTTCCCTGCTCATGGAGGTGCACTGGTACTTTTCCTTCTCTTTAATCCCAAAACACCCTGGCAGAAAATGCAATAAACCATTTTTAATGGATAACAACAGCAGATGCATTTTGTAAAAAGACAAAACATTTGTTTCATTACAGTTTTACATTTTTAGTTATTAATAGCAAATCTTCAAGAGGTGAGTCTTTTTTTTTTTTGGTCATTTTCCTCACCATTTGCACGCTTGCGTTAGGAATCTGGTTTCTACAATGCCTATGCAGGAATCCAGATTCTCACATTTGTCTCCAGAGGCTAAGTCCTTCGTCCCTTCTTCTCAGCATGCTCATGGGATGAGCTCCCATTGGAGTTCGGGAGTCAGGTGCTCAGGTCCTGCTCCTGATTCCATTGGTTATGCTCAGGGCTCTGGGGATTTCTGGGAGGTCCCGTACGCTATAAAAAGTGCGCATGGCCGTTCCGCCATGCGCTAGTATTCTCATACTTGCTGCTGTATGTTTGATGACGGATGCTTGGACTGGTGACTGACTCATTAAATATCCCCCTCCTTGGTTATTACGAATGTGTGAGTGATTGGGTCAGCCAGTAGCAGCGCTAGCGCCAGCGCGCTCAAGCCTCATCCATTGCAGCAGCTAAAGCGTCCTGCATTGTGCCAGCATTTCTGGCAGTGCCTTGCCAGCGGCTCTATACTTGCCGCGCTGCAGTTGCAGCACAGTGTGCGTTCGCGGTTGCAACGCCTCTGCACCAGACGTCTAATGGTAGGTCTAGACGGAGTCAGTCCCGTCAGTCTTGGCGACTCCAGTGACCTTATACCGTGTCTGTGTCGCTGAGCTTCTGTGAAGTTCTAACAGACTCAGCGTTTGTTTTTGTGTTCATGCTTGCAGCTCTGTGTGTGAAACAGTCTGCTTTTGCAACATATGTTTATGCTTGCAGCTCTGTGTGTGCAACAGAGCTTGCTCTTGTGCACTAGGTGCAGTCAACCTTGTGCACTTACCGCCTTAGTGCTCTGCCTCTCTCAGCAGCGGTTTTGTCACCTACCGCACGGTGGACCCCGGGCGGCGAACACGCTATATTTATATTTTTATTTAGTGTGTTCCGACATCCTTAACATATACTACAGCAGATAATGAAATTTGTAGGACCATGACCATACACTGCATTTGGAAATAACATGTATGCCATGGAGGAGCACCAGATGTTAGCTAGGACAAGTATTTCAACTGGCAGCAGATTTTCATATCACGCTTTCTGAAGTGAGTCGCCTAACCCCTAAACACTTCCCTAGTGTCCACAACAACTGTCAATATGGGGAGCTGGCAATTATGAAGATGGTATAGGAGCCTCTGGGGCACTTCTGTAGAGATAGTGTTTTGGTGCAGGTGTTGGAGTACCCGTGATGTTTGTGCAATAAAAAGCAACCAGACACGAGTGAACTTGAAAAAGCAACACTTTACTGAAGGAGAAAATAGGGTACAGTGATAGTAGTTCACAGTATAGGTTACACTGCATATTGTGTGTATGAAAAGAAGAGGACTTTTCTTTGTAGCAGTATTGGTGGAGCACAGTTGTCTTCACTTGCTATTGGAGGAAATTATGCACAGTCCAAATAATACTATGCTACGCTAATAGAGGTACCTTCATGGGTTGGCTCCCACCAGTAGTATGGAAATACCCACTGTTTGGGCTGTATCGTTCCCTATTGCAGGATGTAAGGTGGAGAAAAATTGTGGCAATGAAGACACAAGGAACTTATTCCAGCTGGGAACGCATAGGAAAACCAGTATGCAGGAGAGCACTTGTTCAGCCTTGTCTCTCCTGACTATACGTTTTTTGGGACGCTGAAGGAATTATTATGGTGGACTATTTGGAGAAGGGAGCCACTATTACGGGCTCCTACTACGCAGAACAAATAAGAAGATTGTGGGAGGCTATCAAGGAGAAAAGGCGCGGCAAACTGCGGGCTGGAGGGCTGTTTCACCAAGATAACGCACAAAGCTGCAGTTGCCATGGCTACCATTCAAGAAGCGGGCTTTGAACTGGTGGAACACCCCCCCCCCTATTCGCCAGATCTAGCCCCCAGTGACTTCTTTCTCTTTCCTCGGCTCAAGGAACACCTTCGGGGCAAGAAATTTGACGACAATAGCGACGTGATAACCGCTGTTGGGGAGTTTTTTGAAGGTCAAGATCAATAATTTTTTTCGAAGGGAATTCTAAGTTTAGAAAAGAGATGGACTAAATGTATAGACTTGTTAGGAGACTATGTAGAAAAATAAAATTTTTTTTGACTATATTCATTGTGTTTATTATTGATTATCATTACTTTTGGATCGCCCCTCGTATGAGGCTTCACTCCTTTGTGAAGATGATTATGTGGAGAATTAGATCCCCCGAGCATGGATTGGAATAGATCCAGGGAGTAGTGGAGCTTCCTTGCTCTCCATTGACTGGACTAAACAGGACTGAACTGGTTTGTACCAGCTCACAGGAAGTGTGTCATCGCTGAGCTGGGAAGCTCCTCATAGGTTTGTTGTGAGGAAATAAAACGCCTAACTTTCATATGCAGACACTGACCAGTAGATGTTAATCAGAACCCGAAGAAAACAGGGAATATGGAGTGTATAGAACAATAGCGAATTATTATTAAAGATAAATAAAAGGACAATTAAAGGGTTGCCTCATATCAGACTAAAAGGCACATCAATAACTGGCAACCCTTATAAGGTTAAATATAATGTTTGCTGCTATGTGGCCCTTTAATATAATTTTGTCTTCCTCTGTATGCAAGTTTAAATAACCACTATTAGGGTACATATATATATGCACAAAGATGTAAACAAATGCTCGTGGCAGCAATGCTAAAGAGCCAGAGTGCAAATGATCCTACAAATGGTTGTGTCTTAACGCAATCCAGAGATGCATTCATATACACACAAAGGATGTAAATCAATGCTCATGGCAGCAATGCTAAAGTGCCTAAGTTCAAATGATCTTACAAGGAGTTGTGTATTATGCTATATGGAGATGCATTTATATGCACACAAAAAGATATAAACCTATGCTTATGGCAGCATTACTAAAGTGCTCAGGTGTATATGTGAACCATGATTACTGCTGTAGACATTACAGCTAATACCATGAGTGAAGTGCATCACAATACAAAGCATTGTAGGATACAAGTTTGAATCACACTGAAGTAATGCTTAGGGCAGTGAATTGAACCTGGGATGTGAGTCAGAGGTTGTTGTGTCTCCCACCCCAATGTGTGTTTAATACTTCTTACGGGGGGCGTGATCAGATGAGGAGGCTCATGACTATTTAAATGTCCGTGGACCAATCCAAGAAGTGCCTGTGTGGACATGTGATGTCTATGTAAAAACATCTTAGTATTGACATCAGCATCATTCTACCCATGCTTGTTGTGTTCATTCGTGCAGGGAATATGCGGAGCATCTAGTCCTGGCGTCACCGTGGCAAGGAACTTCCCACTTCCGGCTTCAATGGAACGCATGCATTCCACCCAGTCTAGGCCAGGCAGATGTCACCACTACCATTGGATGCCAGAGGCAGGATGGCTCATCGTGATGCCAGTGGTACATGCGCACTGCCGACTCACCAATGAGGAGAGAACATCGTGATGAACATAATATTGGAAGTGTGTTAGTGATGATCCAGGAAATATGGTGGAGAGGATTATTAGGTCAGTGCAATGACATAGTGTTGGCTACAAGTGTCACTATATAAAATGTTGGTTGGCATACTTGTAACAAGATGGCACGAGGTGGTAATCGTTTGCTAGTCTACTAAGTCACAGTCAGTGAGCACCTCGGCTTGCACATGGACAGATGGGTACAGGCAGGTACTCAATTTTGTCACAGGAATTCCATCAGTCTCCAGCTCCAAGGTTCCATGAAACACTACAAAGTCACAGTTCTTTTCTAACAGTTGAACTTTACTCAATGGCAAGGCATTCATCACATCAGCAGCACAGTTCCACATGACAACGTCTACTGTCCTTTCCCTTCCTAGTATCTCTGCCATTTCTCTCGCTTTACTCTCGGCGTTCATGGCTGTACCTCTAGCCAGACTTTGTCCTGTCTGTACTTTCCTTTCCTCTGCCATCCGGGCAGCATCTTTGAACAGTTCATGTCCCATCTGTACCTTCAGCATCATCAGCTCCCTGTCAGCCCCTTGTCCTTCCTGAGGATGATCCAGTTGAGCTGGTACCCAACTGCACTATTCTCCAGCCTGTGGTCCCTTACTGTCATCTGCAGCTTTACCCCCACAGCCTGTAACTGTCTCACTGTATGCATCCTGCCCTTGGGCAGACTGCCTGGGTGTCTGATTCTAAGCAGGAAGTGTTGAGGAGAGCCTTAAGTTCAAATACTTAATTAACCTCAAGTGTATTATTTTCACCTTACATGAGCTTTTTCAGATCAAAGTGTGACAATAAAGATGGCTGCCATTTCCTGCTTGCCTCACACCATGTGCTCATGGATCTGGAATTTCCTGCTTGGCCAAAGACCATGTGCTCCATGGATCCACCGACGATGACGCCCACTCTGATGATTTCATGGACCAACCCAGCATGATGACCTCATGGATCCGCCCAGACTAGCTCACTGCCCAACCCACTAACTAATGGAATACATCCGAACACTCCCATTTTAGAGTTAACCGAGCACCCTTAGAAGAGACATATAAACCTATGCTTGAATCAATAAAGCTCTCTCACTCTTGCACTCTTGGAGCTGTGCTATAGATTGATCAAAGAGAGTTTACATCCGACTGTAAGGTGTGATTCTTTTAGTGCGCACTGAGCAATACTAGAGTTGAGCGAAACGGGTCTGCCAAATTCAGAGTTTGCCGACACTGGCTGACCATAGCGTGAGGTCGCCGACTTGAGTGCCAAAGTCGCGTTTCCCACAATGCTTCCAGTGCCTTTTCTCAGCCAATCAGCAAGGACGCACACTGTGGGCAATGCGATTACATAGGCAGTGGCCCCCACCATCTTAGAGAAGGGCATTCAAGTGATTGGCTGGCTTTGTGTGGCGTTACAGTGGCTATAAAAGGCCGTGACCGCCGACCGCCATCTTACTTCTGCCGATCTTAGCATAGGGAGAAGTTGCTGCTGCTCGTTCTCAATAGGGAGTGTTTAGGCAGGAAAGAAAAAAAAAGTGCTTCTGCTGATAGCGATTTTCACTGCACAACACAACAGTATAGTGTGCAGTGACAGGGGAGGATATATTTGTGTGCAGCAGCTCTGTTGGTTATTAGGCTGCCTTATAAAGCTCCCTGATAGCTGCATTGCTGTTTGCACACTGCTGTGCAGTGCTTTTTTAAAAGCAAAAATACTTTTACTCCTTTTCTCTGCACAGTTACCAAGCGTTCATTTTTTCACACTTTTGTGTGCAGCAGCTCTGTTGGTTATTAGGCTGCCTTATAAGGCTACCTGATAGCTGCACTGCTGTGTGCACACTGTTGTGCAGACTGCTTTTTTCAAAGCAAAAATACTTTTATTCCTTTTTTCTGCACAGTAGTGTTAGGGACGGCGGAACGCACTAAATATTAAATAGTAGAAAGAGCGTTCGCCGCCCGGGGTCCACCGTGCAGAGGTGTTAAACTGCTGCTATATAATGGCAGACGCACAATATGGCGGTATGGCACACGCGGGTTGAACGTCACCTGCGAGTGCTGGCGAGCTCTGTTATAATCACAGAGGCGCCTAAGGCATAAACATAAATGCCGAGCCTGTTGACCTCACAGGTCTCAGCGGTGTGCACGCACGGTAAATGGTCACAGGACTGGGCCTAGACTCAGGGTCAGCGTCCGTCTAGACCTACCGTGTGTGCGGCATCGCAACCGCAGACGCCAAGAGAAGCTGCTGACTGCAGCGAGGCGACAGACACTGCCGCTATACGACAATGCTCGGAAGCAGGCGCACTGTTGGACGCTGGCACTGTGGTGGATGAGTACTGTGGCCTATAGCTTAACACTGACTGGCGCTGACTCTATTACTAGATCCCTATACACACTCGTAATATCAGAGGGAGGGGAATTATAATGAGTCATTTGCAGTCCATACATCCATCAACATTCACACAGTAGCAATTAGAGTCTATACTAGAGCATGGCCGAGCGGCCATGCGACCCTTTTATAGCCGGGACCTTCCGGAAGCTTCCGATCTCTGAGATGGACCAATGAGATTTTGAGAAGGACCTGAGCACGTGACTCCCGATCTCCAATGGGAGATCGTCTCGTGAGCATGCCCAGTAGCGCGACGGGAGGACTTAGCCTCTGGAGTGGCTTGCTGCAGAGCAGACTGCGCTACTATTGCTGGCCCAGAGGTGGCAGCAACATCCAGACCCACAGAGCTGGTCTGAGCAGAGCATCTGGAATGCTGGGATTGCTGTGCAGGCTCCTGAGTGGTCGGAGGAGAATGGGAGACCGCTGAATGCAAGCCTCCGGATTCCTGCTGTGCAGTTGCAGGAACCTGATGCCTAACCTTACCCCCCTCCCCTCGCTACGCTCAAAAGCCGCGATCAGGAGCGGGGTGTGGATGTTCTCCACTGGCTCCCAGGTCCGTGCCTCTGGACCATGACCCTTCCAGTCCACCAAATAAAATTTTTTTGCCACGCACAATCCTGCGTCCCACAATGGCGTTGACCTCAAACTCATCTGAAGACAAGTCTGATGTCCCGGCAGATGACTCGGAAAACCGGGCCATGTGAACAGGCTTAAGGAGGGACATGTGGAAGACGTCAGAAATGGCCAAGTGTGGTGGAAGAGCCAGACGGTAGACCACTGAGCTGATCCGCTCGAGGACCTTGAAGGGACCAATGTACCGCAGAGCGAACTTGGAGGACTCAGCCCGCAGCCTGATATTTCGGGAAGAGAGCCACACCATGTCACCAGGGGCAAAAGTTGGAGCGGGGCGCTGATGTGTGTTGGCGGACGCTCTCATTCTCTCTTTAGAGGCTCGAATAGCATCCTGAGTGCGATCCCAAATGTTGCGAGCCTCCACTGCCCAGTCTGCCACTCTGGAATCAGTGGAAGACACTGGCATCGGGACAGGAACGCTCGGATGCTGGCCATAATTAAGAAGGAACGGCGTCTGACCCGTGGAATCAGCCACTGCATTATTCAGGGTAAATTCAGCCCACGGTAGTAAGGATGCCCAGTCATCCTGCCTGGCAGAAACAAAATGTCGCAGGTATGTGACCAGAGTTTGATTGGCTCTCTCAACCAACCCGTTCGTCTCGGGGTGATAGGCGGAGGACAAGTTTAGCTCGATACTGAGTAGACTGCAGAGCTCCCTCCAAAACCGAGACGCAAATTGGGGACCTCGGTCACAGACTATTTTGTCTGGCATACCGTGCAAACGAAATACATGCTTTATGAACAGTGGGGCGAGACCGCGAGCTGAAGGCAAGCCGCGCGAGTGGCACCAGATGCACCATTTTAGAAAAATGATTGGTGATCACCCACATGACCATGCTGCCACCAGACTTGGGCAGACTGACCACAAAGTCCATGCCGACCATCTCCCAGGGTCTGTCTGCCACCGGCAAAGGATACAGTAACCTAGAAGACCTGTTCCGAGCACAAGAGACGCATGCTTGAATGTACTCTTTAGTGTCCCCAGCCATGTGCAGCCACCAATAAGACCATGCCAGGAGTTTTGTGGTCCGCTTATTGCCAAAGTGACCACCCACCCTTGACGCGTGTGCCCACGCGAGGACCTCTGATCTCAGGTGAGGAGGGACAAAGGTCTTGCTCGGCGGAACTGCCTCAAGAACGACCGGAGTCACGGTCCTCAGGCTCTCAGTGGGGACAATTAGCCGAGGCTCAGCCTCCTCTTCCTCCGCTGAGACCACCGAGCGAGAGAGAGCATCCGCACGGACGTTCCTCTCTCCAGACAGATAGTGCAAGGTGAAGTGGAAGAAGAAGAGCGACTACCTAGCTTGACGAGAGTTCAAGCGCTGGGCCGTTTGTAAATAGACCAGGTTTTTATGGTCAGTGTACGCCTGGAAGGGAAACCGGGCTCCCTCCAGGAGATATCTCCACTCGGAAAAGGCCAACTTCATTGCCAGCAACTCCCTAGTTTTTCTCCACCAGTGAGAAGGTCTTAGAGAAGAAAAAGCAGGGATGCTTCTGACCTTGAGCATCCTTCTGGAAAAGGACTGCTCCTGCACAGACGGATGAGGCATCCACCTCTAGGATAAAAGGTTTATCTACATCGGGACGGTGTAGGATAGGAGAGCCGGCAAAATGGGTTTTCAAGGACGAGAAGGCCTTGGAGACCTGTTCATACCAAGCCTTGGGATCAGCTCCTTTTCTAGTGAGGGCAACCAGAAGAGCTACCAGTGTGGAGAAGTGGGGAATGAACTGGCAGTAGTAATTAACTAACTCCAAAAAGCACTGCACCGCTTTGAGAGAATGGGGCTCTTGCCAGTCCACTACTGCTTGCAATATGGCAGGATCCATAGCCAACCCCTGGGCCGAGATGAAGTAGCCCAGGAACGGCAAGGACTCCTGCTCAAACTGGCACTTCTCCAGCTTGGCGAAGTGAGAATTTGCCCGCAAACGGTCGAAGACCTTACAGATGTCTCTCCAGTGAGAGATCAAATCTGGAGAAAAGATGAGGATGTCATCAAGATAGACCACCACCGAGGTAGGGAGGATATCGCGAAAGACGTCATTTACAAAATCCTGGAAGACAGCAGGCGCATTACAGAGGCCGAAGGGCATGACCAAATATTCATAGTGGCCATCCCTGGTATTAAAGGCTGTCTTCCACTCGTCTCCTTCGCGAATGCGGATCAGGTTGTACGCCCCCCGTATATCCAATTTCGTAAAGATCCGGGCCCCTCGCAACCTGTCAAACAACTCAGAGATCAACGGAAGAGGGTATTTGTTTTTTACTGTAATGGCGTTGAGACCTCTGTAGTCAATGCAGGGACGTAACTCTCCACTCTTCTTCTGCACGAAGAAGAACCCTGCACCAGCCGGCGACACCGACTTTCTGATAAAACCTCTTGCCAGGTTCTCCCAGATATATTGAGACATAGCCTCCGTCTTGGGGAGAGATAGAGGATATGTCATGGTCACGTGTGTCAGGACGCAGATGATAACGCAAGGCGGACCCATAACACACGTGACCCTGGATACACCGCCTCCAGTGGGGCGCATTTAAATAATAAAACGTGCAGGTGGATACGCCGCCTCCACCTGGCGAATTTAGGTATTACACGTTATACATACAATAATCCAATAATAACGGGGGAACCTGGGAAACTTTAACAATGGTGGGCCCTGCGATAGGGAATGGGGACATGGAGACCTCCTAAGCTCCCCTGAGCCAGTGTCCCTGCACTCCTTACATTCCCTAAACAGGCTCTGCACCTGTCGCCGCACGCGTACCTTAACGCCCTTGCTCACCCTGACCCTAAACCCTCACTAGGGAATGGGTCGGTGCGGAGACTAATCCCACCACTGCACTAATAACACACATGAGGAAAGAGACAATACAGGGGAAACACCACTTAGCTTTGCTCTGTTGCGTGCGCTCCTAGCAACAGAGCCCTCCACCTGAGTGCATCTTCTCCTCCACCCGGATCCATCACCATAACAGGATCCTTCACCTTAGTGCAACCTTGGAGCAGAGTCCAACACCAGTTGCAGCTGCTTAGTACCAGAGTCCCAAGGAAGTGTTCAGCTTCTGCCACGAAGTCAAGCATGCTTGAGTCCAGCTCAGCGGCCAAGTCCCACATGGTGAGTGCCACTCTCCATAGTAGCCACTCCACCAGACCATGCAGACACTTCCCGCTGACTCCATCACTGCGACCCCACCACGCCATGCGAGCCCTTCGTCCAGACACCATAGCTGCAACACGTCCCCCCTGGCTAAGCTGCGCAGGACTCCTCACCAGCTCCATCCTTCCTCCAGGCTCTCCAACTCAAAGTGAAAGCAATCTCACAGGCAGTGAGTGAACACCCTGAGCACACCTTTATAGGGTGTCACACCTGATCCATAATTAAGTGAACATTAACCTAAACCTAAGGTGTGATACCATTCCCCACCACCGGGCAACTTAGAATGAACGACACCACGTGATGATTCTAATGGCCACCGGGGGCAATCACGACACACTTTGGAACCAAAGGAAAAAAAGTTCACTTAATGCATTTAATACCGCCAGATCCAACACTGGATCATGACAGGATACATGCAGCCTCTAGGAGGTTCCGTGCCTGGCAATAGGTCTATCGGGCAATCGTAAGGATGGTGCGGCAGAAGCGTCTCCGCAGATTTTTTGGAGATGTCCGCGTACTGGTGGTATTGTCTGGGAAGCGCAGAGAGATCCACGGACACTTCCGTGGAGGCTACTTGAACACTGCCCCTCAGGCACCTTCCCTCACAGTCCTTGCTCCAACCCAGTATACTCCCCGAAGACTATTCTACCTGAGGGGAATAGCAACGGAGCCAGGGAACTCTGAGAAGCACCTGGTCGATGCCATCTGGCAAAATGAACAGGGACAAGATCTCTCAGTGGGATGGTGAGATTGAGAGACCTAGGGGTGCTGTCTGGTGGGTAACCTGAGATGGTAAAGGTGCACCATTAACCACCCTGATGATCAAGGGTTGAGGCAGTAACACCAGCGGAATAGCGTGCTTTTGGATGAAGGCCGAGGACATAAAGCTCCCTTCTGCCCTGGAATCCACCGTGACCTCTACCTCCCAGGTGGACACCCCGCTATCTAACGTCCCCCGGAATACCGGTTTGAGGGAGAAAGGTTTCATATCAGATAGACCCCCACCTACGACCACTGGACGTGATCGTTTTTTCAACCGCAGTGGACACGTGTTAGCCGAGTGACCAAACTGCCGGCATCGGTAACAGTGTGCGGAGCTTCGCACCGGACGCAGCCTGGGACTGGTGCGAGACACCTCCATGGGTTCAGAAGGCATAATCTCCTGAGCGGGAAGCTCTAGTGGCTTGGAGAAAGTGGGAGCCAACATAACCCTTTGTCTGGATTGCGCACGCTCCAGCCCGCGCTCCGTAAACCGGAGATCGATGAGGGTGGAAATGGCAATCAAGTCCTCCAGACTTGCGGGGACCTTTCTGGTAGCTAGGGCATCTTTGACATGCTCAGCTAACACTCTCCAGAACACAGGGACGAGTGCCATATCAGGACACTCCAGCATGGAAGCCAGTGTCCGGAATCAGACGGCATAATGGCTGACCGAGTGGGATCCCTATGTTAAGGCTAATAGCTGGAGAGAGGTGTCGCGAGTGACCCGTGGTCCCAAAAAGACCTGCTTTAAGGACATGAGAAACTGAGCAGCGCTCAGAACCACGGAGTCATCACGCTCCCACAATGGCATAGCCCATTCTAACGCCCTGCCGGACAGGAGGGAGACAATAAACCCCACCTTAGCCCGCTCTGTAGGGAACCGTGCGGCCAGTAGCTCAAGCTGAATAGAGCACTGGCTCACGAAACCCCTACAGGTGGTGCTGTCACCCGAGAACTTGTCGGGCAGCGAGAGACGGGATAATGTTGGTGCAGGCGTGGATGTGGGCATACGAGAGACAGCCTCTGCGACTGCCTGAACAGTGGCAGCAGTAGCATTTACAGCTGAGGTGGGACTCTCGAGAGCCGCCAACCTGCCCTCCAGCTGCCGAATGTACTGCAGTAGCTGCTGCTTGTCCACCATTACTAGCCAGACCCTGGTGAGCTAGTATAATGTTAGGGACGGTGGAACGCATTAAATATTAAATAACAGAAAGTGCGTTCGCCGCACAGGGTCCACCGTGCAGAGGTGTTAAACTGCTGCTATATAATGGCGGACGCACAATATGGCGGTATGGCACACGCGGGTTGAATGTCACCCGCAAGTGCTGGCAAGCTCTGTTATAATCACAGAGGCGCCTAAGGCATAAACATAAATGCCAAGCCTGTTGACCTCATAGGTCTCAGCGGTGTGCACGCACGGTATATGGTCACAGGACTAGGCCCAAACTCAGGGTCAGCGTCCATCTAGACCTACCATGCATGCGGCATCGCAACCGCGGACGCCAAGAGAAGCTGCTGACTGCAGCGCGGTGACAGATATTGCCGCTATACGACAATGCCTGGAAGCAGGCTCACTGTCGGACGCTAGCACTGTGGTGGATGAGTACTGTGGCCTATAGCTTGCCACTGACTGGCACTGACTCTATTACTAGATCCCTATACACACTCATAATATCAGAGGGAGGGGAATCTTAATGAGTCATTTGCAGTCCATACATCCATCAACATTCACACAGTAGCAATTAGAGTCTATACTAGCGCATTGCCAAGCGACCATGCGAGCCTTTTATAGCCGGGACCTTCCGGAAGCTTCCAGAACTCTGAGATGGACCAATGACATCTGGAGAAGGACCTGAGCACATGACTCCCGATCTCCAATGGGAGATCGTCTCGTGAGCATGCCCAGTAGTGTGACGGGAGGACTTAGCCTCTGGAGTGGCTTGCTGCAGAGCAGACTGCGCTGCTATTGCTGGCCCAGAGGTGGCAGCAACAACCAGACCCACAGAGCTGGTCTGAGCAGAGCGTCTGGAATGCCGGGATTGCTGTGCAGGCTCCTGAGCGGTCAGAGGAGAATGGGATACCGCTGAATGCAAGGCTCTGGATTCCTGCTGTGCAGTTGCAGGAACCCAACGCCTAACAAGTAGTTACTGAGCGTAAATTTGTGCACACACCGTATAGAGGTGTACGTTCCTCACACACTACCGTGTACCAGCTGGTATCACGGACAAAAACATGCTATATGTGTGTGACTCCGTAAAAAAATACACGGAGATTAACATTTTTCCACCATATAGAGGTGTCCGATTCTCAAACAGTATCGGATATCTGCTGTTCTTATTACGGTCACATCTACATAGAGTCAGCATGTGTGTGAGACTCCGTAAATACATATACGGACATTTCCATTTCTCCATACACCGTATTGAGCTGTCTGATTCTCAAACAGTATCGGATATCTGGTGTTCTTATTATGGTCACATCTACACAGAGTCAGCGTGTGTGTGACATTCCGTAAATACAAATACGGACATTGCTATTTCTCCATACACCATATTGAGCTGTCCAATTCTCAAACAATATTGTATATCTGCTGTTCTTATTACGGTCATATCTACACAGAGTCAGCGTGTGTGTGTGAGACTCCATAAATACATATACGGACATTTCCATTTCTCCATACACCATATTGAGCTGTCCGATTCTCAAACAGTATCGGATATCTGGTGTTCTTATTACGGTCACATCTACACAGAGTCAGGGTGTGTGTGTGACAATCCGTAAATACATATACGGACATTTCCATTTCTCCATACACAGTATTGAGCTGTCCGATTCTCAAACAGTATTGTATATCTGCAGTTCTTATTACGGTCACATCTATACAGAGTCAGCGTGTGTGTGTGACACTCCGTAAATACATATACAGAGATTGACAGTTTCACCAACAACGTATACAGCTGTACACTTCTGATACAGTACCATATATCTGCTTGTTGGATTACGAAGAAATACATACTGGGTGAGTGTCTGTGACTCAGAAAATATATACGAAGATTTCACTTTTTACATACACCTTACACAGCTGTACGCTCCTCATACAGTACCATTTCTCTGCTGGTGTTTTTGGTACATTTTCCCAAACATGAGGAAGTATGGTGGAAGAAGCCGTGGATGTGGGCGGGGGGCGCCTCTCGTACTGATGGTGGTGCATCAGCTTTTAAAGCCGGAGCATCAGGAACAGGTTTTGGCTTACATAGCCGAAACAGCCTCCAGCTCTATTGCCTCCTCTTCTGAAGTTACAAAAACTACAAGCACAGAGTCGTCAGTGCCGGCTTCAGGTCAGGAACAACACCTTTCCTTGTGTCCTTCACCCACATCAAAAGTGAAGGATGCCACAGCACACACTTCAGATTACTCCATGGAGCTCTTTTCACATACCATTCCTGGGTTATCAAGTCAAATCCTGAATTCCCCAGTCCAAGATGAATCTGACATGGAGTGCACTGATGCACAGCCACTGCTAGATGATTATGCTGGTACATTCACCCACAGCACTACATTGCCCTCGCAGTCTACTGAGAGCCCAAATCAGACCCTGATGAAACTCAGGTGCCCCTTCCCACATACTATACCACCTTACACGGTGACACAGCGGAAGGTACAGAGGAAGGTGCAGATGACATTGAAGACGAGGTCATGGATGACCCAGTTGTTGGCCCGGATTGGTATCCATTGGGGGAAGAGGGTGCCGGTGACAATAGGTGAGAACAGTAGAAGGATCCACAGCAGGCATCGTCATCGCAGCAGCGGTTATCCGGCAGGCCCGTAGCTGTCAAAAAACTTGGTAAGAAAACTAACAGAGTTGCAGGACAGCTTGGCCAGACGGTCAAATTAGCACAGCGTGCAAGCCCTGAAAATTTGTACCATAGTAGGAAGAGTGCAGTGTGGCACTTTTTTGACAAAATCCTACTGATGACGCAAAGGTTATCTGTAAGAATTGCCGAAGGACCTTTAGCAGAGGGAAAAATCTATGAAATTTGAATACCAGTTGCATGCTTAGACATTTAACCAACATGCACTTGCAAGCGTGGACGGACTACAAAAGCCCAGGTAGCACATGTGCACCTGCTGCGACTGAAGTTAGGCGGCAACACTCCATCGCTTCCCCCACTGTAAGGCCACCACTAAGCACACTGATGCACATTAAGGATCAGGCATCTGCAGCTGAGGAGCAACAGGAGGAGGAGGGAACACTTGATGACAGTCAGCCATTGTCTGGTCAGGGAACTGTCGTGGACGAGGTGGCGGAAGAAGAGGGAGATGAGGAGGAGGATGAGGGGGATGATTATTTTGGGGAAGAGGATGCTTTTCAGGGGGAAAAAGAAAATGTGGGTGTGCCAAGGTCAGGTATAGGGTTTGTGTGTGACTGGAGGGATGTGGATTTGCCAGAAAGTGCTCATCCACCCACCACTGGCAGTGCAGCATTGACACCTGGAACATTGGCCCACATGTATGATTATGCCTTGCGGATCCTAAAAAGCGACCCCCGCATTGCCAAAATGATGAGGGATGACGACTACTGGTTGGCCAGCATCCTCGATTCACGCTATAAAGGCAAATTACACAACATCATGCCACAGGAGAACCTAGAGCTAATATTGACTAACAAACAAGCAACTCTGGTAAACCATTTGTTTGAGGCATTCCCAGCCAACAGCAGCGGAGCTGGTTCTCCCACGAGCCGTAGTGGGCAAAATGGAAGAGGTGTTCGTGGTGCACACAGCCGAACTGGCATTGGAGACAGGGGTTTCCTGACCATATTGTGGTCTGATTTCTCAGGTACCGCGCACACGACAGCTAATACAGAATTGATTGCAAGTGACAGGAGACAGCAGTTGTCAACTATGGTTACAAACTACTTCTCCTCCCATATCGAGGTTCTCCCTCACAGGTCATTCCCCTTTGATTATTGGGCCTCTAAACTGGACGCATGGCCTGAATTGGCACAATATGCCTTACAGGAGCTCGCTTGCCCTGCTGGTAGTGTGCTATCTGAAAGAGTCTTCAGTGCTGCTGGATCAATCCTGACAGAAATAAGGACCCATCTGTGGACCCAAAATGTTGATGATATAACCTTCATTAAAATGAACCATGCATGGGTTTCAAAGGATTTTGTCCCACTTTCCCCTGATAACACATAGTTTGCCAGAAAAAAGGCTCCCTTTTGTCCTCTTCCTCGGACTTCTCCAATTCCTCTATTTGCAGCTGCTGAAAGTCCAGCCTACACATCAACATATGCCATTTTTTAAACCTCCCTAACTGGGCTGCCCCCCCCCCAGGACCGGGGTCACCACCTGGCGCACCCGGGCAAGTGCTGTTGCCCTGAACAGGTGTGTGGCCCCACCCTTGGGTGACGGCACTGGCACAGGGCCTCTCATAGTACAATAAAGTGTCTCTGCCAGTGGGCCCACTCACTGTCAGACATACCGTCGTACTATGAGGGGCCCTGTGCCACTGACGTCGCCCACAAGTGGACCCCCCATGCTTGCTCAGGGCCACAGCACTTGCAATACTTACCTCTCCCTGCTCCACCGCCGTGACGTCTTCCGCCTTTCCTGACAGTGACATTCAGGTTAGAGAGCGTGATGACATAACATCTGTATACCCTCTACCAAAACAGTACAAGTGCAGAGACCTTGAAGATGGCAATGCTGAGGAGTCCAGAGTAGAGCCTTGCCCAGCGAGGAGAGGTATTTAATCTTTTTAAATGTTGGGAGCATTTTTTGGGGAGCAATATACACTGGAGAATGATATATGGGGCCCATCGTACACTGGAGCATCATCCATTTGGCCCATCATATTCTGGAGCATTCCAAATGGGGGACATCAGACACTGGAGCAGCATTTACGGGGCCCATTATACACTGGAGCATTAGAAATGGGGCTTATTATATATGGAGCATTATTTTGGCCCATCATACACTGGAGCATCATCCATGAGGCCCATCATATACTGGAGCATTCTAAATGGGGCAGATCAGACACTGGAGCAGCATCTATGGGGCCCATTATACACTGGAGCATTAGAAATGGGGCCCATAACACACTGGAGTATCATCCATGGAGAACTTCATATACTGTAGCATTATGTGGAGCTCATCATATACTGTATGGAACATTATATGGGACCAATTATTCTGTATGGAGAAATATATGGGGCTCATTATTCTGTATGGCGCACTAGGTGGTGGCCATAATACTGTATGGAGTAATATACTGTTCATTTTTTGAGCTATTGTAGAATTTAAAATAGATATCAGTCATGTCATGTAAGCAGTGAAGTATTTTTCATTGTACTATACCTATATTTCTGTGCCGTATCGGAGCATTATGAATTGTGGTATGTGTTAAAAGGGCACACTGACACTCTTTGGCCCAGGACACACGAAAATCTGGCGCCAGCCCTACCCCCCAACTTTCAATGCGTAACTATTATTATAAAGTAAATTAAGGTAGACATGCTTAAGTAATAAGAATTGATGTCGTTGGCATTTAAATGGGCACTGTAGGTGTGTTTACTGTCCTCCACTCCCTGCCGACTTTGCTTCCCCATTGACTTGCATTGGGTTTCGTGTTTCAGTCGGACCCCAACTTTTCCATATAGTCGGCAGATTTCGTTCGACCCGACTTTTAATAAAGTCGGGTTTCATGAAACCCGACTTGACCCGAAAAAAGGCAAAGTCGCTCATCTCTAATCAATATCCACTTGGCCAGGAGCAGGCAACTAATGAACATTACTTATTGTTCAACCTAACCGAAGTACCTTTCCTATATCTCCCTGCTCTGTGCTGCTTTGCTCTGTGCTCCTTCAAACTACTTAACTCCTTGCTGCCTTTGCCTAAACTAACACTATTATCTATCCTATTCTCTATCTCTAATGTGCCCCCCTCTATTCTAATCCCGCTATTACTCTATGCTAACTTCTATCCCTAATTCTAAACATACACACAGTACATGGCAGATACAAGATATCATAGTACATAAACATTACACTACATATAGAGGTGCCGCAATGAGGTGCCGCAGGTAATCATGTGAAATGACTTGGAAAATCATAATGGCAGGTCAGTTTTAGCATTTAGTAAGCCTAGCAAAAAAGCCAAACAAAAAACAATTGTGAGATTGTACATATTTTGCAATTTCACCCCACTTTTTTTTCCTGTTGCATGACATGGTAAAACCAATGATATAGTTCAAAAGTACAACTCATCCCACAAAAAAAGCCCTCACATGGCCATATTGATGGAAAACTATAAAAAGTTATGGCTCGGGAAAGAAGGGGAGCGAAAGCCGAAAACGCAAAACCGAAAAAAAAGTTCCCGTCATGAAGGGGTTAATTATTCAACTACTTCTCCTATAAACCAGTTAGAATGCAGTTGCAATTTACAATATACACTCACTGGCCACTTTATTAGGTACACCATGCTAGTAACGGGTTGGACCCCCTTTTGCCTTCAGAACTGCCTCAATTCTTCGTGGCAGAGATTCAACAAGGTGCTGGAAGCATTCCTCAGAGATTTTGGACCATATTGACATGATGGCATCACACAGTTGGCGCAGATTTGTCGGCTGCACATCCCTGATGCGAATCTCCCGTTCCACCACATCCCAAAGATGCTCTATTGGATTGAGATCTGGTGACTGAGGAGGCCATTTGAGTACAGTGAACTCATTGTCATGTTCAAGAAACCAATCTGAGATGATTCGAGCTTTATGACATGGCGCATTATCCTGCTGAAAGTAGCCATCAGATGCCTGTTCTTAGCTGAGAGGAGTGGTACCCAGTGTGGTCTTCTGCTGCTGTAGCCCATCTGCCTCAAAGTTCGACGCACTGTGCATTCAGAGATGCTCTTCTGCCTACCTTGGTTGTAACGGGTGGCAATTTGAGTCACTGTTGCCTTTCTATCAGCTCGAACCAGTATGCCCATTCTCCTCTGACCTCTGGCATCAACAAGGCATTTCCGGCCACAGAACTGCCGCTCACTGGATTTTTTTTCTTTTTCGGACCATTCTCTGTAAACCCTAGAGATGGTTGTGCGTGAAAATCCCAGTAGATCAGCAGTTTCTGAAATACTCAGACCAGCCCTTCTGGCACCAACAATCATGCCACGTTCAAAGGCACTCAAATCACCTTTCTTCCCCATACTGATGCTCGGTTTGAACTGCAGGAGATTGTCTTGACCATGTCTACATGCCTAAATGCACTGAGTTGCCGCCATGTGATTGGCTGATTAGAAATTAAGTCTTAACACACAGTTGGACAGGTGTACCTAATAAAGTGGCCAGTGAGTGTATATGCAGAAAAATAATAATTCTTAATTTTATTTTTATATAGCACCAATATATTCCTCAGCACGTTAAGCAAAACTGTGAAAAATACATTATGACATTATGAAGCACAACTAAACAAGAAGCATGTTTGCTTTAATATCTTGCACAGCTTGCTTGTCTTCTGCCTTGTCTATTTGTGAGAAGGTTGTGGGATACAGTGACAGACAGGAGGCAGAACAAGAGTTAACAGGTTTATTAACAAAGAGGTTACTCCACGCAGGGAGGTGATGGGTAAACAGTGATATGGCAAGAGGAAAAGGCACGGTATAGGGGTGTGATAAGATGGCAATAGATAAAGCAACTGTTCATGATGGGTTCATCTTATCAGTCCGACGTCTTCTTAACTGCAGAGTCCTATGTTTCAACGGTGGCGCCTTCACAACCGGCGCATGATGATCCAGGTGTGAGGGAAGAAGTAAAAGTCTCTCCCCTCCTGAAATTTGCCCCCACCCTTGGGATTCCACAGAATCATTGTTTTATTTTAATTAAAAGAGCTAGGAAGAAACTCTTTTAAGATCTTAACACAAAGGTGCAAACTTTTTTTGCAGCTGCAGCCAGCTGGCTCTTTTGTCTGATTGAAGCACATGGAGACCCTGTGGTACAAGTCACAGCAGGCTCTGAGGTATTGAATCTGGAAAATGACCTATATTAACAGAATGCAATATCTCTGAGGCTAGCTGAGCACATAATCGAAATTCCTTTCCCCACGTGTCCATGTTATTTAGCCACCTCCAGAACCCTGCATTATGGAGTTATAAAGCATAGCTAACAGGAATTACATAAAGTAGGAATATTTGGTTTCTATGCGCAGATAAAATCCAGAGGTACCAAGTGGCGGCACAGCCAACCCATTCACAGCTTTGGTTGCAAAATATATGAGCAATTGTATGCTACCCGGGTTGGTTTCTAACCAGATATAAGCCTGTTATCGGATGGGGCTTTTGTCGAACAAGGAATTGGTGGCAGAATACCATATTGTTTTAGTGAGGAACTCTGGCAGTGATGGCTGGGAGGTTTAAATATATATCCCTAGCCTGGACTGGTGTTATATATTCCCCCTCACTGGGAGCGCCTCACTAACTCGTACCTATATATATAAGGGAAGCCTTTCCGGCGATTATTTAGCTCGGTGCAGTTCCCTGACAGACCTGGAGCAAGTGGTGGCGATAGCCTTTCCCTGCGGGTCTTTCTCTCCCCTCCCCCGAGGTGAGTGAAGTCAATGCCCCCTTCCCCTGTAAGATCCCTCACATCCAGGGTCATCCTGAAGAAGTTGAAGATCCGGTTCCTAATGGTAGCGATGAGTCCTCGCTGTCTTGTGCGGGGTCCTGGGTGTGGATTTGTCATGCAGAGTGACGAGTAGTCTGTGACGCTGCCGAGCGTAATTCAGCTTGGCGGTAAACTGCGGGTGAGGTAGGACACAGTTCTATGCAGGTTAGCCGGTCTCTCTCAGGCGGCACGCACGCAGCAAAAACTGGCCCGGAGTGTCTTGCACTTTCAGATGCAGGAACCAGCAGGCACACAGCAAGTCTCTGCTCAGTCACTGTACTTGACAGTCGGGGATCTATAGTATGGGCCTGCGCTGTCACGTTGCTCAGAAGACAGAGCACCAAACCTCTTCTGCTGCGCACCTGTCTTCCTGCCAAATCTCCTCTTCCCTTCCCATGCACAGCCACTTTTATTAAAAACATGCCCCCTGTTGGATAGTGCAAAGGTCGGTCCGGGTCGGAAAGCTTTCTGCTGGGCAACAATGGTGACAGCCCTGACAGTTCCGGAACCGATGCAAGAGAGGTATCGCCCGGTCGGGTCCATGTTCTTACACTCCCCCTCTCCTTTTGCTTGCCATTCCATGGGCGAAAGTTCTTGAAATGAGCGTTGACATTCTCCTCTTCCTTGATTTGCTACCAAATAAATTGGTCTTGATTGTATTGGTTGGGGGGTATTCTGGCTGCTGTCCATTTGGAGCACCATAAGCCAGAAGGAGTAGCGGATTCAAGTTGGGTAGTCGAGTCAGGTTGTCCAGGTGAAGGCGGGGACACGCCCGTTTCCAATGGGACAGTCTCTTCAGGGACTTCAAACTCATGTCCCTCTCTTAGATCTACAGGCAGTTGTTCAGAACCTTCTTCTTTACCATTAGCAGCATCTGGGGGAGGTATGTCATGAGCATTTTGCACTTCCTCCATCTGGTCAGGATCTCTCGACAAATAGGGTGGTAGCATATTCGAGTGAACTATTCAAGTGGAAGCGTTTTCTTCCCCTTCTGGTTGAATTTCATAGACAGGCCCTTCAGAGTTGATTCTCAGCTTTCCCCAATACGGGTTCCTCTCGCACCAGTACAGTTTATTTTGAGGACGTTTATCTCGAACCAACACCCGGTCCCCGGCTTGAAGAGCTGTCCCTCACAGAGGAGTTGCTTCTGGATGCTGTAGTTCCTGAAATCTGGTCTGCACCCCCGTCTGTGGGTAGTCCTCCTCTGGACCCAGCTCCAGCTCGGTAATCTCCCTTCCTGGATGGCCGAACAGCAAGGTATAAGGAGTGTAGTGTAACCGGTTGTGCGATGTATTCGGTTGTTGTACACCCACACTAACTCAGCAACGAACTCAGGCTACTTGTTCTTTCGGTCTTCTTCCAGAGTTCGGTTGAATCGCTCACAGGCCCCATTTCCCTGAGGGTGGTAAGGCGTTATCCGAGACTTTTCCATCTGGTACAGACGGTGCAATTCTTCCATCACTTTCCTCAGAAAACAGGCACCTTGATCGTAGTGGATGCGCTTCGGGCAGCCGTACACCTGAATGAAGTTCTTGCAGATAGAATGTGTAGCGGATTCAGCAGTCTAATCACGTGTCGGGGTCACAACGGCAAACTTCGTGAAGTGATCCGTCATCACCAGACAATGTTCATACCCTTGATGAGCCAGGCCTATTGTCAAATAGTCTATTATCAGTGCTTCCAGAGGAGCCAAGGTTACGATGGTCTGTGTGGGAGATCTCTGCTCTGGAGGTTTCGCCAATTCACAGCTTATACATAGCCAACAGGTCTCTTCCACCATCGCGTTCAGCCGTGGATGATAAACTATTTGTTGTAGCTACTGAAAGGTCTTCTCCTGACCGAAGTGAGCTCCTCTCTTGTGCGCTTCGGTGGCCATTTTGGGCAATAATGCCTCAGGGATCAACATCTGCCAGGTGACACCCCCGAGCCAAATGTCCAGCTTCACCGCAGTTATAACATGTGGGGAATGCCTCTCGGCGTGGCGTTCCTATTTCGCGACGAGGTTCAGGACCATTTCTGCCCCCCAGGTGGACTTGATGAAACTGCAGGTTTCTTCTTTGTATCAGCAAATTTTTCTCATATATCCTGAATTTCCTTCCACAACTTGTCCACCCATCTTGGTTCGGTGACCATTGTCACAGATACCTCTCTGCTCCAGACCTTCCCTGCTGGGACTGTCACCTCCTGCTCTTGCTTGCGCGCTTCGCTCCCCACCTCTGAAAAGGTCATTTGTGGATTTACCCGCAAGCGCACCCACAAAGCCTGTTTCAGCAGCACGTCTCGCAAGCCTATCACCAACTCATCCCACAGCACTATGTCAGTGGACCCTATGCCTATACCGTCTTTTCTAGTAATGGCAGTATGGATCTCCTGTAGCACTTTCATGTACTGGGTCACCATCTCCCCCTCCCTTTGAACCCAGCAAAATAAGCGCATGCGTAACTCCTTTACATCAGTGGGGTCTCCATGGGTTTCCTCCAGTATTTGTAACACTTTGTCAAAGGTGTCTCATTCCCAAGGGTGTCGTAGCATGACAGAATCCCTCGACTCCATCTAAAGCCATCATGGCAACCTTCGCTTCCAAAGCAGGGGTCATGGGGTGCATCCTCATCATCCCCCTGATCCACTCAGTGCCTCTCCATGGCATAGTATTGTTCCCAGTAAACTTGGGTAGGTTGCTTAACATGGCCGCCAGGGATATACTGGACGTAGGGCCCACCCCAACTGCTTGGTCTGCCGCCTCCATGCTGTTGGACTGCATCCTGCCGACTACGCCAAGTTTGAGCAGGTTGCAGGATGCAGTAACAGACAGGAGGCAGAACAAGAGTTAACTGGTTTATTAACAAAGGGGTTACTCAACGCAGGTGATGGGTAAACAGGGATATGGCAAGTGGAAAAGGCATGGTATAGGGGCGGAATAAGATGACAATGGCAATAAATAAAGCAACTATTCATGTGGGGTAAGCTTATCAGTCCGACATCTTCTTAACTGCAGAGTCCAAAGTTTCAACCGTGGCACCTTCACAACCGGCGTGTGATAATCCCGGGGTCATCCTGAAGAAGTTGAAGATCTGGTTCCTAACGGTGGCGAAGAGTCCTCGCTGTCTTGTGCAGGATCCTGGATCTGGATTTGTTGTGTGGAGTGAAGAGTAGTCTGTGACACTGCCCGACTGTAATTCAACTTGGCAGTAAACTGCGGGTGAGGTAGGACACAGTTGTACCCGGGTTACCAGTTCTATCTCAGGCGGCATGGGCGCAGCAAAAACCGGCCTGGAGCATCTGGCACTTTCAAATGCAGGAACCAGCAGGCACTCAGCAGGTCTCTGCTCACAGTCACTGTACTTGACAGGCGGAGATCTACTCTATCACGCAGGCCTGTGCTGACACATTGCTCGGAGGACAGAGCAGCAATCCTCCCCTGCTCCCTGCTGCGCGCTCTGTCTTCCTGACAAGTCTACTCTTCCCTTCCCACACACAGCCCCTTTTATTAAAGACATGCCAACAGTTGAATAGTGCAAAGGTCGGTCCGGGTTGGAAAGCTTTCCCCTGGGCAACAATGATGACAGCCCTGACAGTTCCAGAACCGGCGCAAGAGAGGTACCCCCGGTCCGGTTCATCTTCTTACATATTTGCCATGTTTAAGTGTGCAAAACTTCAACAATATTGCATTTAGACAGATTTTGCACACATGCTTTACCTAGACCAGATCTTAATATATAGCAAAGTACCTGCTATGATCTAGGTCAATGTAACTCATTAAACAATTAGTTAACTAACTAGAGACGAGACAAGGCAATATTATGAAAAGATAAACAAACACCCATAATAGACAGAAAATACCATAAAGGAAAGAGATTGAGATCAGGATATTATATTCTTGACTATCCGATCCTACCACTCTACCATACTATTCCTGCTGCTACTGCAAAGTCATGAAAGCCATATATCTCCTGCTGTCCATTGAGTTTCTTAGTGCTAGACAGTAAAACTGTCGTTGGGAAGTATACTC
This sequence comes from Dendrobates tinctorius, assembly GCF_039654945.1. NCBI lineage: Eukaryota > Metazoa > Chordata > Amphibia > Anura > Dendrobatidae > Dendrobates > Dendrobates tinctorius. The sequence continues at coordinate 10,746,366 of NW_027361898.1, read as the reverse complement.
TCTTGAGAATAACCAAATATGAAATAGCTCCCAAAACAGCAAGACATGCATCTATCCAAAAAAAGGGATAATTTTGTGGTTTGTTTGTGTAAGGAGAAGAACCAGGTCAGGCGTATCTCTTCCGTGATGGATCCGGAGCTGTCACCTTTGTTGCACGGCGGAAAGCTTAAGGCTAATGACCAGTTGTTGCACTCAGTGACAGGGGGCGCGGCTAAGCTTAAAATGCCACGGCGCGTGGGAAACGAGACAGACTTGGCGGGAATGCGCAGTGCACAGGTGGACAGAGTGAGTGCTCTGACCTCAGAGCAGCACGTCTGAGCAGTCCCAAGCCTGTGGGGCCGCAGCGCCACAACCAGAGACTGTCGACAGACACTTGTCTTGTGTCCACTGACACCGCTGCAACTGCTTACACCCCTGACACCGCCGCTATCGCTGCCACCATGGACGTCGCTGATACAGCAGACCGTGAGTCATAAGGCCCATGGGAGGAAAGTAGACATTCGCCCGTATCGGTGGGAAAGCCGAGTGACCCGTTTTGAACTGTGCCCTGGTAGGTCCGCATATATTTACCATGTAGTGTTAACCTCTGCCCATGATAGAGACTTTATCCATTTCGTCCCTTCATCTTCTGGACCCAGGACCGTCGCCAGGACCACGAGGAATCACCGCTGTCACCAGGATCCAGGATGCCATCTTCTCCAGGACAACGCCGGACCCCATACGCGACACGGCCTTGGCGCCAACATTCACACCAAAGACTCCAACCACTGAACTGCTTGCCTTGCTTACCTAAACCTGTTTTTCTTAGTTATAATACCCCCGTTGAAGTAAGCCCTTTCCTCACTTCTTCCTGCATGGAGTATCCTCTGTATAATTAAATCCCCTTTAACCCTTGCTCTGCCTCCGGTCCGTTACTGCATCCCGCTTTCCTGCTCTACCTTATATTTATACCATATAATTAGCCTATAAAACCTGGAATTGCTGTTTAGTTAATTAAGCTGCTGGTTACCTCTGCTTACCATCCATTTTCCCCTCTCTAGATAGGTTGAAGAATCATGGAATTATGGAAATCACAGGATTACTAAACATGTTAATGCTATATTTTCAAAACATCACTATTTGTTTTGTATTGAGTAAGAGCAGCACAGGCAGAAATACACCAACTTACATTCCATGTAATAAGCTAGTCTATACTCACGGGCAAGCCATGATGCAGGGTAGTCGAGAGGTTTGGGGTCAAATACCAAGAAAGCTTGTCGTAAAACTAAGGGGAAAGAAGCATAGTCAGGTCACAGTCTGAGGTCAGAATTACATGAAAGTAGAGGATCTAGACAAAGGGGCTAGGCAAATGGATGGTCAAAGGCAAGATCCAAGTTCAGGCAGTAATAGGTCACTGAGCTAAAGCTATATCTGTCAGTAATCAGATAAAAACAGCCAGCTAAATAGGCAGGTAATAACCAAGGACAGGAGACATCTGGAGAAAATCCAGCATGCCCCATCCCTGACTGGATGGCTGAATTTCACTCATAACACTGAATACTCAGCAAACCCTAGCCTCAGATTGGACAGAGGAGCTGTTAATCACAATACCGATAGCTTAGCATACCGGTGTCCCAGATTGGAAGGCTGAACTGTCACTCACTGCATCAAAAACAAAATGCATTGCAGAATCATGACACTATGGCAGGCAATCAATGGGGTTATTAAAGGTTGCCTCTGGAATGTTCACTTGGGTATGCACACATCATCAAGATTGGCTGCTGGCAGCTCTATTTGCAATTGACGACATTGATGTCCTAGATGTGCTTAATTGGATAAAAGTTTGGAGATGCTGAAGGTTATATCACCTTTAGATCACAAAAGTTTTTCACAATAGCATTAGGAAAATGCGTCCTGGTGTTGTGTAGAAAAACATCTAATGGGACACTTTCACGATCCCTCCTGAAGGTGTATTCATGGTGTTGGCCATGTGGTCTCCAGGCCATACCCCAGTTATAATTGCATCCAATGGACTCATCGCTGAAGAGGATTGACCTCCATTACGCTCTGCACCAGGATAGCTTTTGAGATTGGTGTCATGAGGTCAATGGATCATCTTTGCTGGATGTTTAGCTCGTAGCCCAATGATGTGCTAAAATTTTCTGATGGTTTGTGTAGATACTATTTGACGCTTTCATCGTGAAATGTAACGTACAATTTCATTTTCTAAAATTACTATGCATCATTGTTTGAATATGACAAGATTACACGTACACTGTCTTTACGAGGGACCGTCACACTAGTTCTACTTCCCGGATTATGGTGTGGAGTGGCATATCTTTGGTAGGTGGAACCTTCTAGTCTTCATTCCAGGTACAATAACTTAATGTTACATTGATTTCTTCATGGTAACATATGTATGGCCATTTCTCCAAAGTGCAAGGAGCATAAATGCAAGGCAGCAAGTAGCTTATTTACTGTTCCTCACATCTGGGATAAGATTGGTTGGCAATTGTAAAGGGAGCTGCCAGACACCTTAATGATGTCACCACTGGTCACAAGCAGTTTCTCATTCTCTGCTCACTGTGAGCCGGCTGGCATGGAGAGCAGTCGCATCACTGATGTGACCACTCTGCAATCCATTCGGATCATTGTGGGACATGGCCATTAATGGATTATCGGTGGATAGGTGAGTATAACTTTGCTTTTTTTATTTTAATTTTTGGAGAATAAATGGGTAAGAGAGTAAATGAGTAAAAGAGGTTCAGGGAGATTTTATTTCAAACACAGGAGTCTCTGTGTTTATTTCAATTAAAAGACTTTACTCTGTGTGAGGAAGTGACCAGCGTTATATGCGAAGGTCGCTATGGGTCTCTCAGGATGCACACAGAAGTGTATTGAGGCTGCGGGAGTGCATTGTAGTCACAGGCATAGCTGTGATTGCAAAGCAAAATAAAATGTTGGTCTTGGGCAAGCTATTTGTTCACGGCAGATAAGAAAACCTGCCATGGGCTTTTATTTTTGAAGCGGACTACAGGATGGTAGTAGGGCAGTCCGCTTCCTCCCGGCCATGTTTTGCAAGTGGCCTATGGCCACAGGTTCCTTGTAAAAACCCTGTAGCCGAGGGTTGAGTGTGTCAGTTTTTTGTTTGCAAGAGTGCAGAGCAGGAGGCTCTGCAGAGCTCAGCCTGTGTGAGGTAACAAGGAGCCAAGCAGAGCCAAAAGGGCCTGGCCTCCCTCAGAGTAGCACAGTGGTGCAGTCGGTCTCGGATGTGGACTGTCTTCTTTCCCAGCTGCAGTCTGGAGGATATTGTGTGCTTTTTATTTCTGTGAGTTAGGACATTAAATATGCTCTGCTTTGAACTTTGCTGAGTCACTGCCTGTCTGTCACACTGCACTACAGCTGTGTTATTATTACATTTGACTGTGGAGTTAACAATGGGGGTGTCTTAGGCTGGATTTACACTAACAGCATTTTTTGCGGTCCATAATTGCGGCCCGTATCGCCGCATTTTTTGTGTTGCACCGCAAGAACGGGGAGCAAAAAATGTTTGCGGATCGCCGTTTTTTTTCCAATACTATGGAAATAGTATTGGAGAAAAAAAACAGCGTTCCACAAAACCGGAAGTGACGGCGTGCCGCAAAAACAAACTTCCGGTTTGTTTTTGTGGCCCCTTGGTTTAAATGGGCGCCGTGTCCATACACCATGAAAAATATCGAGCAAGTTCGATATTTTTTCACGGCTGTATATACGGCCCTCATGGCCATGCGGCACACGGCGCACCATTGAATTTTTGCAGGCCGATTTTGTGGCACCATAGAAAGCTATTGGGGCCGCAAAATCGGCCCGCAAAAATATGGTAAGTGTAAAACCAGCCTTATAGATGCCACTCCGTTACAAACCCTTGGGCTTAATGTCAGCCGCCATAAAACAGCTGACATCAGCCCCACAACTATTATCCCACTTGCTATCATAACAGGGAATGTGTGAAAAGCCGGGCAAGGAATAGATATGCCTTTTCTGGGGTGCCAGCAGGGTGCTATTTATGGCTGGGAAGGGCCAATATCCATGGTCCCTTAGAAGATTGAGAATACCAGCTCCCATCTGTCTGCTTTAGCTTGGCTGGTTGTCAAAAATGGGGGGACCGTTTTTTAAAATTATTTTAATAACTTAAAAAAAATGTATGGGAACTCCTTTAACCAGCAAAGATAATGCTGACAGTTGAGTGCTGCAGTCTGCAGCTGTATGCTTTACCTGCATTATCATAAATATAGGGGACCCCACTCCATTTTTTTATTTTATTCAATATTGCACAGCCTGCCATCAGCTGAGTAGTATATTCATCCGGTGATGACTGACCAGCGGTAACCTTTTTACTGCCGGTCACAGCTGCTGGCTGCCATACTATCATCTGTGCGACAGTGTGGGAACTACAGCACTCTGATAGGTGGTAACATACTTACCACCGATCATAGCAGGTGTTTCTTGCGCAGTCATACAGGTGACAACATGTGCAACGCTGGATGTTGAAGCACCCGATTCATTTGAATGAGGTCCGAGTAGCATTTTAATACTCTCACTGGATTTTTTTTTAATGTTCAGCCGGACCCAAACATTAACGGGTCCGCCCATCACTATGTATGAATACAAACATACAGCATTAATCAATCTCAAAATACACCATTGAAATGAAAAAAGTGAAGTTAAAAAATATAAAGTGTACCAACCAACAAAAGTAGAAAAAATATGTTTATTTGAATTAAAATGAATCTGTCACTAGGATGAACGCTCATAAGCTATCTAAGCTGTTCATATGAATTTGAATAAAATAATAATTAATTTGAATTTTCTTGAATAAAATAAGTACTTGATACAATAGAAAAACAGAATTCAATATTTTGTACAGAAACCTTTGTTTGCAGTTATAGAGGTCAGATGTTTACTGTAGTTCTTTACCATGTTTGCACAAATTGCAGCAGGGATTTTGGCCCATTCCTCTATACAGATCTTCTCCAGATCTCTAAGGTTTCGGGGCTGGCATTGGGCAACATTGAATTTCAGCTACTTCCAAAAATGTTCAAATGGGTTCAGGTCTGGAGCCTGGCTAGTCCACTAACCCTTTATTGACCACCAATATGTCTTTTTTACTGACCAGGGATAAAAAAAAAAAAAAAAAAAAAAAAAAAAAAGAGACTAGCATCCCCGGACAGGTGACAATCCAGTAGCTGTTGGCTGGACACTATAGCTGACAACTTGCTGCATCAGCCATGGTCATTTAACCCCTTAAATGCTGCTATCAATAATGACTACAGCACCTAGATGGTTAACAGAGTTTGGGGGCTCCCTCCCTAACCCTATCGGCACCCTGTGATCTTAATCGTGTAGTCCTGATATCTGTCATGGCAATTCTTAGCTAAATAATGGCCGTAAAGTCTTCCAGCTATAGCGGCCTGTTCAGAAGTTATCAACATTTAGGTGGTAAAAAGAAACTTCTTCCTAACTGGTATGCCACTTTGCATTAATTCCTGAAATGATTATCCTCAGCATTGGCTAATTCATGTCATATGGGCACCGACAATTAATCACAGGTGAGTCTCATTTGTGATTTACTACTGGCGAGTCAAAATGTGTTTCCATACTAATTTAATGTAAAGATTGCCAATACTAGGGTTTTTCTATTTTTCCTTCCCATTGTTTTTTGTTTTAAATTCTTTTTTATCATTTGCTCTTTTATATTTAACACGAATATACAAAAAAACTTTGACTTTTTTTTTTTTTCAGTAGGTATTCCACACTATGTACTTAAACTTCATGGGTGACAATAACGATGAGCAGGACTGTATATGAAGCACAGATAGGACAATCAGGCAAACAGTGAAGGAAGGGGGGGCTAATGTGTCCTTTGTAATGGCCCTAATCTCGGTAAGCTATCAGTATTTGTAAAACAAATACCGTAAGGGTACCGTTACACCTAGCGATGCACCAGCGATCCCGACCAGCGATATGATGCAGTCAGGATCGCTGGTGCATCGCTAGGTGGCCGCTAGTGAGCTGCCACACAGGCAGATCTCACCAGCGACATCGCTGGGGATGGGGATCGCTTCTTACCTGTCAGACGCGGCGATCCTGCGTCCTCCCGCCAGGCTCCACACGTCGCTCGTCGGCGCCACAGGAAGCGTCGCAGGAAGTGACCGATGAGGAATGGTCCAGGAGCTTCTCGCGCGATCAGCGATAACCAGCGGGGGAGTCGGTCGGAGGTAAGTATCACATGCAGCGATATCGCTAGCAATATCGTTGCAACGTCACAAAATCGGTGACTTTACAGCGATATTGCTAGCGATATCGCAGTGTGTAACGGGGGCTTAACTGTGCAAGTAATAAGGCAAATAACAAAAGGATTGTACTCAGCAGGGTAAATATGGATAGGTAGTGTAGTATGATAAGCATAAAGCAAAAAAATCTGCCTAACCTCGTAGGTTGGCTACTCTAAAGTAGAAACATGATGTGGCGCCCCTGCTCGTGTGTTGTATGAAACTATATAAATATATCAGCAGGTAAGCAAAGCCCCCGTTACACATAGCGATGTCGCTAGCAATATCGCTGTAACGTCACTGGTTTTGTGACGTTATAGTGATATCGCTATGTCTGATACTTACCTCCGACCCGCTCCCCCGCTGGTTATCGCTGATCGCGCGAGGATGGCCTGGGCCATTTCTCGTCGTCAGCTTGCTGCTGGGCTTCAGGTGGCGCCGACGAGCGACGCGTGGACGCGGGCGGGAGGACGTCAGGATCGCCTCGTCTGACAGGTAAGTAGCGACCCCCGACTGCTGCTATGTCGCTGGTGAGATCTGCCTGTGTGGCAGCTCACTAGCGACCACTTAGGCCTCTTTCACACTTCAGTTTTTTGCATCAGTTATAATCCGCCAAAAAGGCAGACAAGCGGATCCGTTCTAAACTGATGGCACAGGATCCGTTTTCAGACGGATCCTGAAAATGAAGAAATTTAAAGGAATCGCTGGAGAGAGAGAGAGAGAGAGAGAGAGAGAGAGAGAGAGAGAGAGAGAGAGAGAGAGAGAGAGAGAGGAAGAGAGAGAGAGAGAGAGAGAGGAAGAGAGAGAGAGAGAGAGAGAGAATTTTTTTTTTTTTGTCCGGCACCCAGAAAGAAATTCGGGTTAAATCAGTGCTTGCAGGATCCGCCAGAGAAAAAAACGTTACAAGCTCCGTTTTGAAATTTTTGAGGATGGTGACGGACAGCAACTTTTGGCGGATCCTCACAAAAAACGGATGTAACGGACAGCAATCCGTCACAATCCGCCATTAATGCAAGTCAATGGGAAAAAAACGGATCCTCAAAAAAAAATTGAGGATCCGTTTTTTTTCAAAACCTGGCGGATTGTGACTGATTGTAAAAAACGGAAGTGTGAAAGAGGCCTTAGCGATGCACCAGCGATCTATATCGTTGTCGGGATCGCTGGTGCATCGCTAAGTGTGACAGTACCTTAAGACGTAATCATCCCTCAATAAAGGAATAACTTATCTTAAGATCTCTTGCATCTTGCTATGATGTGTTTCCCTTCACAACCTAGAGGTTCCTCAGGGGGCTCCCTAGCAGTAGATATATATGGAATGATGTTACTTGCACATTTCCACTTTTTTTTCTTTCAAGAAAATGTGGAAAAATTACATTTAAAAAAAATGGTATAAATGAACACTTAAAATCCACTAAAATGGAAAATAAGGCAACGAGGACAGTTGCGGAGTACTAGCAGTCTAGGAGTTAAATATTCATATATGAATGACAGCTCACGCAGCACCCAGCTATGTGCCCTCTATTCCTGTGGGTGCAGGCAAATATCTGGTGAAGCTGAAGATTTGCCGCGTACCAACAGATGCTACTTCTGCTGTGCAAAGTGAGGCTGTCAGCTTTTATTAAGATGCCGAGTGACAGGAGGCAGGATGCAGTATGTCAGCTGACATATCAATATGTGTTATGTACAAGTAAATATGTAGACAAGGCAGAAAGATAAAAATATCCTGCAAAAGTCACGGGTATATGTTGGCCTCACTATAGTTTTAAATATCCATGTAGGTGTTTCTTCTGCCATGTTGATGCAGAGGAAGACAAAAACCCACTTGAAATAGAAGCCATTATTCTTCATTTTGGGGGAAAAAAAAAATCCTCATCTTCATCAACATCTTATTTTTACACGCCTCAACATTGAAATCACAGCATCAAAAGCAAGCCATAAGGTTATGCAAATCAAGGAAGTAGCAGGTGCCAGTAAAAATCTGCAAGGAATGAAGTTTTCAAGCACTTAGCTCCAATCTGTGGCTCGTGGGAGAGGCATAAGAGCCAGATTGAAATCAACTTTTTGTTAGGCTCATAAAACCTCAAAAATCAGATCAGGTCTTGGGGAATGATTGTGTGATGCCTCCTGTTCATCAACATGCTAGTTAACCCCATGTGTCGAAAACTGAGAGGGACACTATCCTTGAAATAAGACATTGGGCTTTAGGCCAGATGTCCAGAGACAGGTATTTCATTGACCTCTTGCCATTGCTTACAAAGACATTAATGGAGATCTATTCTCTACAGAGATGAGTTGGTACAATTATAACTGTAGATTGGTCTAGTAGCCATATGGGCAATGCCATGAAGAGGCCTTCAGGAAGGAAAGTCACACTGATTCTACTCCTGGGATTATGGTGTGAGGTAGCATAATATATGGTTTTCGGACCACTCTAGCCTTTATTCCAGGTACATTATCGGTTTGGAGTTTCATGGATTCCTTGGTGGAACCAGTGGTAAGGCAATTTCTACAAAGTGTCCCAGGATCCGTTTTCAGCACGATAGGCTGCATATTCATCATGCATGGTGAGGAGCCTGCATGGTTTAAATGCCCTACCATGTCAGCATCTCGGACTACTCTCCCATCAAGCACATCAGGGACGTCAATGTTCCATAATTACATCATCATTCAAAAGTTTGGGGGTCACCCAGACAATTGTGTTTTCCATGAAAACACATACTTTTATTAATCAAATGAGTTGCCAAATGAATGTAAAATCTTGTCCAGGCATTGACAAGGTTCGAAAAAAAGATTTGAAATAATTTTCTCCTTCAAACTTTGCTTTTGTCAAAGAATGCTCCCTTTGCAGCAAATACAGCATTGCAGACCTTTGGCATTCAAGCAGTTAATTTGCTGAGGTAACCTGGAGAAATTTCACCCCATGCTTCCAGAAGCCCCTCCCACAAGTTGGTTTGGCTTGATGGGCACATTTTGCGTACTATACTGTCAAGCTGCTCCCACAACAGCTCAGTAGGTTTGAGATCTGGTGACTGTGCTGGCCACTCCTTTACCGATAGAATACCAGCTGCCTGCTTCTTCCCTAAATAGTTCTTGCATAATTTGGAGGTGTGCTTTGGGTAATTGTCCTGTTGTAGGATGAAATTGGCTAAAATCAAGCTCTGTCCACAGGGAATGGAATGGCGTTGCAAAATGGAGTGATAGCCTTCCTTATTCAAAATCCATTTTACCTTGTACAAATCTCCCACTTTACCAGCACCAAAGCAGTCCCAGACCATCACATTACCTCCACCATGCTTGACAGATGGCGTCAGGCACTCTTCCAGCATCTTTTCAGTTGTTCTGCGTATCACAAATGTTCTTATGTGTGATCCAAACACCTCAAACTTGGATTTGTCTGTCCAAAACACTTTTTACCAATCTTCCTCTGTCCAATGTCTGTGTTCTTTTGTCCATATTAATCTTTTCCTTTTATTAGCCAGTCTCAGATATGGCTTTTTCTTTGCCACTCTGCCCTGAAGGCCAGCATCCCAGAGTCTCCTCTTCAATGTAGACGTTGACACTTTCGTTTTGCATGTACTATTTAATGAAGCTGCCAGTTGAGGACCTGTGAGGCGTCTATTTTTTTAACTACAGATTCTAATGTACTTGTCTTGTTGTTCAGTTGTGCAGCGGGGCCTCCCACTTCTCTTTCTACTCTGGTTAGAGCCTGTTTGTGCTCTCCTCTGAAGGGAGTAGTACACACCATTGTAGGAAATCTTCAGTTTCTTGGCAATTTCTCACATGGAATAACCTTCATTTCTAACAACAAAAATAGACTGTCGAGTTTCACATGAAAGTTCTTTATTTTTGGCCATTTTGAGAGATTAATGGAAGCAACAAATGTAATGCTCCAGATTCTCAATTAGCTCAAAGGTCGGGTTTATAGCTTCTCTAATCAGCCAAACTGTTTTCAGCTGTGCTAACATACTTGCACTTTTCAAGGGTATTCTAACCATCCATTAGCCTTCTTACACAGTTAGCAAACACAAAGTACCATAAGAACACTGTTGTTGGAAATGGGCCTCTATACACTTATGAAGATATTGCACTCCAAACCAGACGTTTGCAGCTAGAACAGTCATTTACCACATTAACAATGTATAGAGTGTATTTCTGAATCATTTAATGTTAGCTTCATTGGAAAAACCTGTGCTTTTCTTTCAAAAATAAGGAAATTTCTAAGCCCTAAACTTTTGAACGGTAGTGTACATAGGGAGCTGCCTGCAACGAATCTTGATTTGTGTGCATTCATTGTGGCACAACATTCCTCGTACAACCATTAATAACCTTACCCATGCCAAAGTGTGTAAGTGCATGTATTTCTGCGTGTGGCATACTGTATATTCGATAGTGAATTAATAGTTGGTAGAATGATCCTGGTTTAATGCTCCTTTGATGAATCCCATGAGCTTGTATTGGTTGGCACACTGGTTGCTACAGCTGAGCTTACAGGTTCTTTTAAATGTCAGCTTTGTCCAAGGATTGCTATTCTTAAGACAGCTAATCTGCAGACAAGTCTGCAAGAGAAGATCTTCACTAAGTCTTTCAGACAATTTCTCCACTAGTTTGAGCGAACGTGCTCAGATAACGTGTTATCCGAGCATGCTCAGGTGTTATTCGTTCTCTCACCTGTCTGTAGTGGTCACGGCGACGGAACATTGATACAGGTATCTAGGATGCAAGGACTGGCATGGAGAAATCACCAGCATAGGCAAGGCTTTTTTTTTGTTACTATTCCGGCTTTCCGATAATCTTGATTTGTGGTTCCTGTTGCAGGTGAGCAGCAGACCCGTAACATTCTTCAGTATTGAGCTTCAATTCTCTTTAATTCTCAATGGCCAGGGGAAAAAAAAAAAAAAAAATCTAACTCATCTGTGATGTGCTGCAAGTAGTACAGTATGTGACCCCCGAGTGGCTACAGAAGTCATGTGCATCCCTTGCACATCATCAATGACCACTTATAGACAAAGATCGGCAGGAGACTGAGCATCTGCAATGTGTCAGCTGGGAATGTTCAGATATAAGTAGTGCTTACTTTGCCATAATATAACTGTTGCAACAGTTTTTCTCCGTCATTTGGACGACCCCTTAAAAACACATTTCTTAGGCTACTTTCACATTAGCGTTTTTTAGTGCTGCGCTTCGTGCGCAATAGAAACGTTTGCAAAAAACGCATCATGCGTTTGCTTATTTTAGGCGCATGCGTTTCTAGCCATGTTAACTCTTAAAACGCATGCGATTTTAAACGCAGGTGTGTGTGCATGTCCATGCGCACGCCTGCGTTCCCATAGACTGTAATATATTATTTTGGCGCATTCCATGCGCATGCGTTTTTTTGACACAGGTTGGACGGACCAAAAATGCAACAGGTTGCGTCCGGCGCGCCTAGGCGCACACTACAAAAAACCGCATGTGCACGAAAACGCATACAAACGCGTGCATACGCTAGACCATGCGTCCCCATGCGCTGCGCTAAAAAACGCTAATGTGAAACCAGCCTAAGTTTTGCCAAGTTCACTGCTTCACACCTGTTTTGAGCTGCATTGCTCTATTCTATTTTGCTAGAGGAACAGAGAAAGAGAACTCATTAGGAAAAAAGGATCTTATACAAAATAAAGCAGAAAGGCCCAGGTGACTGCAACAGGGTCTGCCTAGTTTCAGCTTTGTGCCGCAGTATTTTTCCCAACAAATCCTTATTGGGAAACACTACAATAATGGATGACCACAAATGCCACAAAGGGACGCTATACAACAATAAAGAAAATACAAACTTTTATTTAAAGGAACAAAAAAATCAATAAAATCCATCTGAAAGAAGAAAAAAGATTTTTTTTTCAATTTACAAAGTCCATTATGCAGAATAAACATTAAATAATTCCTGATCCCTCAAAAAAAATAGAGCGAACGCTTAAGGCTCAACATTTTCTGGTCCATTTTGTGCTTTATATGGATTAGAGCCTCTGCTATCAGGGGTGGCATACTCTGTAGAGACATGCTAAAAGTGGCCATACTTCAAGTCAGAAATATGTGATGGCTGGCAAGTCATTCTTCCTCACATTACATGAGTTTGTCCCATTTATTTGAACTGGTTGTCAATCAGCGTTCCCTTCATTTTTGCCTTCTTTGCTTCTAATTCAGCCTGTGAAAAAACACACCAGTAAATAGATAAGTCTAAAATGAACCTTGAACCAAACGTCTGGCGATCATAAAGCCCATGAGGCATCGCAGGAGTGAAACATATGGCACCTGTGCACAGAAACAGCGTACATTATCCCCATTACATGTCTCCTAATGAATGACTAGATGCTAATGCAGGGCGGGACAGCATTCAGAAAACGGGCTAAATTAATGTGAGATGGGGCAACTGGCTATGTTTACAGTATCAGGGGGTACCTAGAAGGATGATCACAGGGGACAATTCGTGTGTTAAGTGGCAGCTGTAGGATTAAAAACCTTCTGCTTTTAACTTTAATAATTCAAGATTTTCTTTTACAAAAATATTGTAACATTAACGATTTCAGAATTGTAGCCCATTCAGACGTCTGTGCAAAACGGTCCGAGAAAAGACCGCAATGCAAGAACTGGCACCGGCTCTCCCGACCGGAGCGTGATAGCCTAATAGAAATATAGAGTTGTGCTCAAAGGTTTACATAACCCAGCAGAATTTTTGGTTTCTTGGCCTTTTTTCAGAGACTATGAATGATAACACCAACACTTTTTCTCCACTCATGGTTAGTGGTTGGGTGAAGCCATTTATTGTCAAACTACTGTTTTCTCTTTTTAAATCATAACGACAAGTCAAAACATCCAAATGATCCTGATCAAAAGTTTACATACCCCATTTCTTAATGCCGTGTATTGCCCCCTCTAACATCAATGACAGCTTGAAGTCTTCTGTGGTAGATGTGGATGAGGTTCTTTATTTTCTCAGATGGCAACGCTGCCCACTCTTCTTGGCAAAAAGTACGAGTATACTGTATATGATTGGTCTATCGATAAGTGCCTTTTGGCGCCAAAATGGGGCTTGGACATCTATTGGCATATAGACTTTGTTTACTATGATCTTTTTGAGACACAGAAATATATTGGCTTTTGATCTCCATGGACAACTATCATGCTAACCACGGATTGGCCTGACAACATAGGGTTATGGGTGGTTAATTCACTTAATTTCATTGCTAATATTTTTTTCCAGGACGTCCCTCCTGACAGCACCACCAGGAGGTAGTCCTTCGTATCCTTGAAAGGGGCATGAACGCAGAAGAGTTTAAACAGCCTCTTCCCACCACTACCCTTCAGTGTTTTTCCTGTCTCAATAAGGGACAAACGCAGAAGGTGGCGGTGCGAAGGAAGTACCTGTGAAACGACGTCCCTCTGGGTGTCGGAGTCCGATCGAGCAGGAGGCTCCCGTGAACAGCCACATCCCTCTCTAGGGGGCTCTGGGGCAGTGGAGGTTCTGCCGGGCGAGCATACTCTGCATGAATGCTGAGACCGGAGGAGGTAACTCAGCAGCCGGTTGAGCTGTGTGTTCCTGACATCTGCCGCGGCCCTCCCCAGGGGGCTTGGGCAGCAGCGGCTGTTGTGGCTTTAGAGTCGGTGGCTCGGGCCTACTCTTCCGGTGCGCCAGGTCGGAGGGAGCGCCGGCGATGACATCCGGGACAGGGTCGAAAGCGGGGCCTAGCTGGAGTCTCTCCCTGGTCGGCCGGCAGTATAGGACAGGAGGGGGGGGTCGTGTCCAGGAGATCCCAGGTCCTGTTACGCTTCTGATGCTTCATAGCGGCAGAAGCGAGCCGGTACGGGGCCAGGTTGAGTGTTAGCAGGAATGGGGTATGTGCAGTACGGCCGGAGTCCTGCAACGCCAGAATTGAGAGCAGCTGGGCTCGGAAGGAGGACAAATCAGATGTCTTGAAGCCGGGTAAGGCAGACTACTTAAAGACGGAAAGCTGACAGCATACTTGACTTAGTAAAGATGGAGAATGCTAGCCGTCCAGACGTCCAATCCTTACAGCCATCCCTGGACCATGCGAGTAGGGTGTAGTAGGGGTCTCTTAGCTGGTCACTAGATCCATAGCTACAGAGCCCTTCTTTATGTATTATCTTTCAGAATAAGGAGGCGCCTAGGAGGTACACTTTAGCGGCCAAAATGAAATCTAGCAGATGTCCCTTATGCACGACCAGACCGTGAGAGGGATATGATAAGAAGCTATGTGAAGGATGCGTGTACAAATTACTGCAGGAGGCGCAAAGCTTGTTTCTTACCAGTATAAAAACTATGATCAGAGAGGAAGCGCAAACAACATTCTCAGCACGACTACCAGCACAATCCCCCCGTCTTAAGAGACCCAGATGGGACATGGATCCGAATTCATAGGGAGAAGACGTGTCTGGCTATTCTGAACAGGACTTGGGTGAAGGTTTCTCAGCAGTACTCCCAGAAGAACGGAAAAGATATCTGTTCTCTTCCGAAAATACACACATGCTCCTGCAAGCTGTCAGGAGTACAATGAAGGTTGAGGAGTCCTCGGAACCTGTGACAGTCCAAGATGAGATGTTTGGCGGTGTGAGAACTCGTAGGAATAGAGTATATCCGATCAAAGGGAACTGAAACCCCATTTTTCGACTATGAGCTGCGGCAACTGCCATCAGGGGCTTATCTACAGCATTGTGTAATGCTGTAGATAAGCCCCCGATGTAATCTGAAAGATAAGAAAAAAGAGTTAGATTATACTCACCCTGGCGTTCGGTCCGGTCCGATGGGTGTCGCCGTCCGGTGCCTCCAATCTTATTTTCGAATGGAGACGTCCTCTTCTTTGCTGCCTGTCATGGCTCCGATGCAGGCGCACTGCTCTGCCCGGGAGAGGTTCGTCGCCTATGCACTGCAGTATTCTGTTCTGCCCTCAACAGGGCAGAGCAGTGCGCCTGCGCCGGAGCTACGACAGGCAGCAAAGAAGAGGACGTCACCATTAGAAGATGGGAGGCACCGGACCACAACACCCATCGGACCAAGACCGGACCGCCCCCCCCCCCCCCCCCCCGGTGAGTATAATCTAACTCCTTTTTCTTCTCTTTCAGGTTACATTGGGGGCTTATCTACAGCATTACAGAATGCTGTAGATAAGCCCCTGATAGCGGTGGCCGCAGCTCATAGTCGAAAAATGGGGTGACAGATTCCCTTTAATAATCACATAATGTCAATGATATTGGAGGAATGGGAGGACGTGGGGAGGAAGCTTGTAGTCCCAAGAGATTTTAGGTATCACACTCCCTTCGATCCAGAAGAGACCAAGGTATGGGAAACCGTACCAAAGATCGACATACCTATGGCTATGTCTCTAAGAAAACTGCTATTCCCTTTGAGGACTCATCTGGCCTTAAAGATCCGATGGACAAGAGATCCGAGGACCTCCTTAAGAAAGCATGGGAGTCATCTGCAGCCATCATGAAAGTGAACATAGCAGCCACCTCGGTAGCCAGGTCGATGAGTCTATGGGTTGAGGAGCTAGAGAACCACATTAAAAACAAGACTCCCAAGGATGAAATCCTGAAGTCGCTACCATTGTTGAAAATGGCAACTGGCTTTATGGTGGATGCATCAGCAGAGTCAGTACGCTTTGCAGCAAGAAACAATGCACTATCAAATGTGGCGAGGCGGGCTCTGTGGCTAAGATCATGGACAGGGGATACCCAGTCGAAAAACAAGCTTTGTTCAAAACTCTTCTCTGGTCTGCACGTATTTGGTTCAGTTCTAGATGAGTTGCTTGAGAACGCGTCTGATAAAAAGAAGGGCTTTCCTGAGGAAAAACCGAGGAGAATGCAGTTCTTTCGGAGGACTCGCTCTCACCCCAGGCAGGACTACAATGGAAAGGGGAATTCCAGTAGGTGGAGCTACCCCTAGGGTGGCAAGGGTAGAAGTTCCTTTCAGGATCAAAGGCCCAGACCCACCAGGCAATGACACCAGAGGCATTGGGGGGAGACTCCAGTACTTTCTGAAAGGTTGGCAGTAGATTACCCAGAATCAATAGATTCTGAAAACAGTTGCTCAAGGATACAGGATCGAGTTCACCCAGTTGCCACCCAAAATATACTGTCTAACCCATGCCCAGTCTCCAGCGGTCCATCAAAGACTTCTGAAAGATATACATGAGCTTATAGATTTGAGGGTCGTAATTCAAGTGCCTCATTCCCAACAGTTCCATGGACATTATTCGAGTCTGTTATCCATAAAGAAACAAGGGGTCGAATACCGACCAATAATAAATCTGAAACCACTAAACCGGTGGGTGATCTACAAGCAGTTCAAGATGGAGTCACTCAAATCAGTCATAACGTTGATAAGAAAGGACTTGGTAATGAGCACCTCTAGATCTAAAAAGTGCTTATTACCATGTACCTATTCATGCCTCGCATCAAAAGTACCTCAGGTTCGCAATAAACGACCAAGGGAGGATACAACATTTCCAATTCCGGTGCCTGAAATTCAGTCTCTCCTCTGGTCCCCGAATCTTTAAAAAACTCATGGCAGAAGTTATTGCATTCTTAAGAGAAAAGAACATTCTCACCGTCCCATACTTGCACGACCTGCTGCTAGTGGCAGACTCGCCACGACAGATGGAAGAAAGCTTAACAACCGTCTCACTCCTGGAGAAGCTGAGGTGGTTAATAAACAAAGAAATCAAGTTTTAAGCCAGAAAGGAAAAGGGTGTTTTTAGGGGTACTCCTAGACTCCGAACAGGAGTATTCATTCCTTCCACTGCACAAACAACAAACAATTAAACAGGGGATTCAGACGGTACAAAAGCGGAAATACGTCTCCATCAGGAAAGCCAGGGGAATCCTGGGTCGAATGACTTCATGTATTCCAAGTGTCCAATGGAGTCAGTTTCATTCAAGGATCTTACCGCGGGAGGTCCTTTCGGCATGGGACGGCAAGGAAACATCTTTGGACAACAGGATGTTAATATCCAGAGAAGTAAAGCATTCCTTGTCATGGTGGGCCAGTATAGCAAACCTCGAGAAAGAAAGGACCTGGAGAGTGTTTCCATGCGTAAACATAAATACGGATGCAAGTCTCAGAGGAGCCCACATGGAAGGCTGTTACCTCCAGGGAACATGGTCCACAGCACTGATGTGATGTCAAGGAGGGCTAAGGAATCAACATGTAAGAGTCTTGTCGGACAACTCAACCACAGTATCCTTCCTACTACATCAAGGAGATCCGAGGCACCGTCACTTACAGGAGCAGTCAGAGACAATATTTTCCTGGGCAGAGCTCACAGCAAAAATCAATCACAGCAGTACACCTAAAGGGCTCAAAAAATCAGGTAGCAGATTTCCTAAGCAGGTTCAACCCTCGGAATGGTCTCTAAACGAAGAGGTCTTTGTTCAGCTAACCCAGCACTGGGGTATGCTAGAAATAGACTTATTCGCCTCAAGAATAAATACAATAACTAGAAAATTCTTCTCATTAGATCCAGGAGACAATCTGACCGGGGTAGATGCTTTGGCACAGACCTGGGATATGGGGCACTCTTACGTCTTCCAGCCACTCAATCTAATACCGAGAGTTCTGAGGAAGATCCGGGAGAGTCAGGCATTGGTAATTCTAATAGTCCCATACTGACCCAAAAGGAGCTGGTTCTCCCCTTTAAAGTGGATGGCGTTGGAAGACCCAATCCTCCTACCATCAAGACAGGATCTTCTGATGCAGGGACCTCCACATCATCAAAATCTGGAGATGCTACAGTTGTTAGCTTGGATCCTGAGGAGATCCTGAGGTCAAAGGGTTTGTCAGAACCAGTCATCTCTACCATACAAGAGAGCAGAAAACCGGTAACCTCAACGATATATCTAAAAGTCTGGAAGAAATTCTGTTCTGTACAGCTTCAGTACCCATCACTCATGGTCCAAATATTCCTCAGATTCTAGGTTTCCTTCAGGCTGGCTTTGAAAAGGGTCTGAGCCCTAGTACAGTGAAGGTACAGATTTCAACCCTAGGTTCCTTTTTTGACTATCCACTGGCCAACCATTCCTGGGTAGTAAGATTCATTAAAGCCACTCAGCGTATTAGGCCCACAATATGTAGCTCAGTGCCCCCCTGGGATCTCAACTTGGTTCTAAATGAATTACGGGAAAACCCATACAAGCCTCTAGACCAGGCAAATCTAAGGCCTGCAACATTCAAAACAGTCTTCTTAGTAGCAATAACTTTGGCGAGGCGTATAGGTGAGAGTCAGGCCCTTTCCATAAGAGACCCATATTTAAAGATTCAGGAGGACTGTATCGTCATAAAATTGGATCCAACTTTTCTTCCCAAAGTAGTTACTGACTTCCATGGAAATCAAGAGATCAGGTTACCCACTTTCTGCCAAAACTACAGCAATGAAAAGGAACTCGCTCTTCACTCCTTGGAAGTAAAAAGGAGAGTTCTACAATACTTAAAGCTCACAGAGAGACGGAGAGTGGACTCTAACCTTTTTGTCCAGATGGCGGGAAGAAACAAAGGTAAGGCTGCCTCAAAAGCTACTTTAACCAGATGGTTAATATCGACAATTAGTGCAGCATGTGTGTCGGCAGGGAAACCGCCGCCGGAAAATCTTAGGGCACACTCACTGAGACCAATGTCGGCTAATGGGCAGAGAGTGCAGGGGCATCCATGGACCAGGTTTGTAGGGCTGCGACTTCGTCTAGTTTAAATACCTTTTGCAGACATTGTAAATTGGATGTTCTGTCAAACCAACAGACGGCCTTTGGGAGGAAAGTCCTCCAAGCAGTAATCCCGCCCTAATAGGAGTTATTTGGTATTTCTCCTGGTGGTGCCATCAGGAGGGATGTCCTGGAAAGTAGGAATTAGTCCTACTGTTACTGGTGTTTCCAGGAGTCCATCATGACAGCACCCCTTATATACCCTCCCTTGGATTTCCTGTCGGATATGTGATATGAACATGTGTAGAGAGGAAGTTCAATAAAATTGTTGTTGCATCCATCCTGGTGTGGTACTTGAGAAAATCAACGAAAGGTGGTGGTGGGGAGGGGCTATTTAACCTCTTCTGTGTTCCTGTCCCTATCAAGGATACGAAGGACTTCCTCCTGGTGGTGCTGTCATGATGGACTCCTGGAAACACCATTACGGTAGGACTAATTCCAACTTTTTTGCACTATGTGTTATATGTTATTGTTATTATGTGTATATATTGATTACGTAAAGTGAAAGTTTTTTTAATCATGTTGTATGTAATGTGTGAATGGGCGGGGCCTTGTTGGTGATTGCAGTACATGTGTTTCCATACTATATAAATCTGCCACTTTCTCTGTGGGGTGTACTTGAAAAAGAACTACAGTGGTCGAAACATCACATTAAGGCAAAATAAAGATCAAATTTTGTTTTTCACCTGGATCGGATGCTGTTCCTCTCTATTTTTGATATGTAATCTTTCCGATTGAGTTCATTGGATCTGGTACGTGCATCCCTATATTTAAAGTGCTGTCGACTGCTTCTCTTGTTTTGGCAGTTTTCCAGTCAGACCTTTCTGTTCTGGAGCGTTGGCACCACATGAACATAAATATTCAGAAAGAAGTCTTGATTGTGAACATCTGTGATGATACACTGACCTCCTTGAGTGTTCTTGACTTGTCCAAATGTTGGAAAGAAGTTTTCTTTGCCAAGAAAATAATTCTGGGTCATCCTCCTTAGTTGTTTGACATGGGCTTCTAGGCCTTAGGTGTTACTGAACTTACCAGTCTCTTTTTTTTTTTTAATGTATCTGACTGCTTTTTTGCCCTCTCAAAGTCTCTGCTATTTCTCCCACAGAGTGATTGTGTTGCACAAAGCATTGTTTTCAGTGTATTTCCAATTTCTTTATACCTCAGTTTGTGCTTTTTTTCTTTAGTGATGTTTTTTTTCTTTACGTATGGTTCATTTTTTAGGTGTGTGACAAATAATATTTTAAAGCACAGCATGGGTCTAGGTGTGGAGCTTTCTTCATGTATTGAGAATGTTAACAAAAATGCTATCCAAAAACACATAAAAATACCATAATTTTAATGTGCTTTTTAGAACACAAAATAGAAATCCACCAGTAAGTGTATAAAAAGCCAATGTCATGATATACTGTGATAACCAGCCATACCAGACCATAAAACCTTTTATAGGCAAATTTTCCAATTGTGCAATGTACATAATTCCTGTAATTCTTAAATGATTAGTACAATATGTTTGTACAACAGTTGGAATTGAAGCTGAAAGTCCATGTTTAAAAAATAAATACAAAATTATATATAATAATATAAGCTGGTGAGGCGCCACCTAGCTGCTAGTGAGGCATGTTCACAGAAGTGATTATAAGGCTACTTTCACACTTACCGCTGTTTTTGCGGCCCGCATCACCGCAATTTTATGGTCCGCTGCAACAACGGACCGCAAAAATGCTTGCGATCGTCGTTTTTTAATTTTCCAATACTATTGAAATGGAAGTCACGGTACGCCGCCAAAACAAACTTCCTTTTGTTTATGCGACCCCATTGATTTACAATGGGGGCTGTGTCCGTACGCCGCATAAAAGATCGAGCAAGCTTAATCTTTTACCACGGCCGCAAATACAGCTCTCAAGGACGTACGGCACACCGTGGAATTTTTGCGGGCCGAGTTTGCGGCCCCATAGAAATCTATTGGGGCCGCAAAATCGGCCGGCAAAAACACAGTAAGTGTAAAAGCAGCCTAAGTAGCTCAGTCCTTTGGCATCAGCATTCTGAAGTTAAGTAACGTGATTGCCTCGCTTTGTACTTATTTTATTGTAATATAGAGACAATTCAAATTCAATTTTTGTGATATTTATAAATGGATTTTCTATTGACTTCTACTACAATTAGAGCCAGTGGAAACGGACATTACATTTTTGTGGAAAAATTTTGTGAAGCCCTGATCTAGGTGACTGGCAGAGCACTGTACTCCTTCTCTGGCAGCACCAAAAACAATAAAGGTGAGGTGACACAATGGTTGGCATAGTTGGAGAAATGTCCAAATTGTGCTACAAAATAAATGGTCAATGTACTAAAGTCACCGATCTTCTACGCCAGTGCTAAGCACCAGTTCACACTGACTACATACCAGTTCCTGCAGTCTTCTCTTGCTCATGCCTTTTCTCTCCAATTGCTTCTCAATCACTTTAGCATTCTGGGCATAGGAGTCAGCCACCTCCCTCTGTAAAAAGCAGGGAAATACTGTAATCTAGCATTTGCAATCATGAGACTTTAAAATGTGTTTTTTTGTTTTTTTTTTTACAAAATGTCCAATAGACAAGGCGCAGTGTTGATTGTGCATAAGGTAGCATACCGCTTCTATCTCCTCCTCTTCTTCATCAATGGTGGAAACAGTAACAGAGCTAAACTTGCCCATGTCTTTGGTGCGTTTGGTCATCATCACCTAAGAATGAAAAGGGAACACTATTAGTAGCAGATAAGTGATGCAACGCTTGCATGGAGAGGTCACAGCACAACTGACCATAACAAGAACCACCTCCTTCTTCTAAGACTTACACAAGGCCATGTTCTGACCTGATGCATCTCCTCCACAGCAACCAAGAATATTTAAGTTGAGACATTAAAGAAGCAAAGAAAGCCTTCTTAAAAAAACATGGATTTTTGTGAGAACTCACAGTAAAATTCTTTTCTCCGAGATGGTCATTGGGGGACACAGAGACTGTGGGTGTATGCTTCTGCCGCTAGGAGGCTGACACTAAGTGAAAAAAAGAGATTAGCTCCTCCGCAGTATACACCCTCGCCCCTATTGCGGGCGGAAATCAGTTTGGTGCCAAAGCAGTAGGAGGACAACAAAATCAGCCTTAATACAGGTACAACATGTCCAACGAAAAACACCACCCCTAAACACCACCCCTATATCAAATAAGTAAACATATATTAATTTAAACAAATCAAGGGCCAACTGGCTAATAGGGTGGGTGCTGTGTCTGCCAATGAGCGTCTCGGAGAAAAGGATTTTACGGTGAGTTCTCACAAAAATCCATGTTTCTCCTTTGCCTCATCGGGGGACACAGACTGTGGGACGTCCAAAAGCAGTCCCTGGGTGGGAGATTGACTCACCGATCCAAGCTACATGCACCTCTTGTTTAAAGGTGCGCCACCGCTGCTTGGAGAATCCTTCTACCCAGGCTCACATCCACTGAGGCCTGAGTATGGATATTGTAATGTTTGGCAAATGTGTGCAGGCTGGACCAGGTTGCTGCCTTGCAAACCTGTTCCGTCGAAGCTTAATGCCGAAGTGCACAAGAGGCGCCCACAGCCCGAGTAGCGTGCCCTCCGATCCCTGCTGGAATCGGCGTGCCTCTAATGCGGTAGGACTCCTGACTAGTCAATCAAATCCATCTGGCTATGGTCCATTTTGAGGCAGCGAGTCCCTTCCTGCACCCTTCGGGGAGCACGAACAGCGTGTCCACCTGACAAAAGGGCGCCGTCCTCGACACATACCTCTGGAGGGCTCTTACCAGGTCTAATGTGTGAAGAGCCTTTTCCACACGGTGCACCGGTGCTGGACAAAAAGAAGTCAAGGCAACATCCTCATTAATGTGAAATGAGGACACGACCTTCGGGAGAAAAGGAGGGGCTGGTCTGAGCACCACCTTATCCTTATGGAAAGTGAGGAACAGAGCTCGGCAGGATAGGGCCGCCAGCTCCGAGACCCGCCTGATCGAAGTGATGGCCACCAGGAACACCACTTTCCAGGAAAGGTACCTCAAAGACACATCCTGCAGTGGTTCAAATGGAGCTTCCTGCAGAACACTTAGTACTAGGTTAAGGTCCCAGGCGTCCATAGGCGCCCTATAGGGAGGTACCAAATGGGAGACTCCCTGGACAAAAGTCTTCACCTGCAAATTGGTAACAATTCTGTGCTGGAACAAAAAGGATAAGGCCGATATTTGTCTCCTGAGGGAACTTGGGGCCATGCCCGAGTCTAGGCCGGAATGGAGAAAAGCCAAGATGTTGGGGATCGAGAATCTCAGTGGAGAAACACCACGGCCTCGACACCAAGCGAAGAACACCTACCAGGTGTGGTGGTAAACTCGTGCTGAGGCAGGCTTCCGGGCTCTAATCATTGTAGCGACCACCTTGCTCCTGAACCCTGCCTGGGATAGAATCCAAGATTCAACGGCCACGCCGTCAAACACAGGGCCCCTGAGTTCGGGTGGCAAATCGGCCCTTGAGAAAGTAAATCTGGGCGCTCTGGTAGACGCCAAGGGATGTCGGCAAGTAGCCGCATTAGATCTGCGTACCACGCTCGATGGGGCCAATCTGGGGCCAGCAGGATTGCCGGCACACCTTCCGTCTTGATCTTCTTGACGACTCTCGGAAGTAGTGGCAGCGGGGGAAAGAGATACGGGAGGCGAAACTGGTTCCATGGCAGAACCAACGCATCCACCGCGATTGCCTGCGGGTCCCTGGCCTGAGTGACGTGGGCACCTTGGCATTCACTCTGGAAGCCATCAGGTCCACATCCGGTGTTCCCCACCACTAACAAATCTGCTGGAAGACTTGGGGATGTAGAGACCACTCTCCGGACGCAAGACCCTCCCGGCTGAGAAAGTCTGCTGCCCAGTTTTCCATGCCCGGGATGTGAACTGCTGAAATCACCGAGTGGTTTGCTTCAGCCCACTGAAAAACATGCCTTACCTCGCGCATGGTTGCTCTGCTGCGAGTGCCCCCTTGGTGACTTATGTAAGCCACCGCCGTGGCGTTGTCCGATTGAATTCGGACAGGGCGGCCTGCTAGGAGGTGAAGAAACTTCTGGAGTGCCAGCCAAATTGCTCGTATCTCCAATCAATTGATCGGGAGGCGTGCCTCCTGTGGCGACCACCGTCCCTGGGTTGTGTGGTGGTGAAACACCGCTCCCCAGCCGAGGAGACTGGCGTCGGTTGTCATCACCAGCCAATGGTCTGGGGGAAATGGTTTCCCCTGAGTCAGAGAGGAACTGGTTATCCACCATCCGAGAGACTGTCTGACCTGAGAGGACAGACGACACAGCCGATCGAGCGTGAAAGGGTTCTTGTCCCAAGCTGACAGGAGGATGGGCTGCAGGGGGCGAAGATGGAACTGGGCGAAAGGTATCACATCAATTGCTGCCACCATGTTTCCTAGAATCCTCATCCCAGAGCGGATGGTATGAGGGACTGGTTGGCGAAGTGCCCGGACTCCCTGCCGGAGAGCCAGTACCTTTACCTGAGGGAGAATCACCAACCCTCGGCAAGTGTCGAAGATCATTCCCAAGAAGGAGATCTTTTGAGCTGGCACAAGGGATGACTTCTACTAAGCGGGCAAGAGTATCCAGCGTGATGCTGACATTTTCTTCGCATGCCCGTATTGAAGGGCCTTTGACCAAGAGGTCATCCAGATAAGGCAAGACGACTATGCCTCGAGAATGCAGTATGGCCATGACAACTGCCATAGCCTTTGTGAACACTCTGGGAGCAGTGGCTAGCCCAAAGGGTAGCGCTACGAACTGAAAATGTTGATCGTTGATGGTGAAGCGTAGGAACCTCTGATGAGGAGGAAAAATGGAAATATGCAGATATGCACCTTGGATGTCTATTGAGGCCAAGTATTCTCCCTGCTCCATGGCAGATATGACTGAACGGAGAGACTCCATCCAAAAATGTCTGATCCTGACGAATCTGTTAAGAAGCTTCAGGTCCAACACAGGCCTGACCGACCCGTCCTTTTTGGGAACCGCAAAGAGGTTGGAATAGAATCCCTGAGCTCTTTCGTGTTCTGGCACTGGAATAATAACTCCGTTGTGCTGGAGCGATTTGATGGCTCCCAATAGAGCCCTTGCCTGGGCATCTACCCTGGGAAGCCGGGAAAGAAAAAACCGTCTCGGAGGGCATCTGACAAATTCTATTTTGTAACCTGAGTACACCAATTCTTCTACCCATGCGTAGTGAGCGACGTTGGCCCAGACGTGGTGAAACCAGAGTATGCGCGCCCACCCTGCTGGTGTCGTCTGGTAAAGGCCTCAAGTCATTTGGCTGATGATCTTTGGGATCTGGATCCTCTCGATCTCGCCTGTTGAGCACGCGTTCTCCCCAATGTGTTGGCTCTATATGAGACCTGCCGCTCCCTATTCTGGTTGGGGCGGCCTGAGGCGGCGGAATTGGGCCCTGTAGTCCACCCGGGGTTGCGAAAGGCCCGAAAACGTGCCTGAAAAGGGTGATGAAAAAGCGGTTTGACCTTTTGTTGAAGGAGAAACCCGCTCTTTCCTCCTGTGGAGTCGGAGATAAGTTGGTCCAACTTTTCCCCGAATAGGCAGCCATACTGATAAGGCAGGAAAGTCAAGGACTTCTAAGAAGTAGAATCGGCTCGCCATGTCCTCAACCACAGGGCTCTTCTGATAGAGATTGCATTAGCGGCAGCAAATGCCGAACAATTGGCCGCATCCAAAGACGCATTAATTACATAGTCTCCGGCCATCGCCATCTGACCTGCGACCTCCGAAATCTCTGCAGGTACATCCTGTTCCTGCGCGATCTTGTTTAATGTTTCTGACCATGATATCATGGCTTTAGCTACCCAAGTTGCTGCGAACGAGGGAGCGAGTGCAGGCCCGGACGCCTCATATACTGACCGAGCTAAGCTCTCAATAAGGCGGTCCGTGGGATCCTTAATCGAAGAAACACTAGAGACAGTTAACAGGGTCTTAGTGGCCAGGCGTGAAACTGGCGGATCCACTATCGGGGAATCCATCCATTTTTTACGGAGGTCCGGAGCAAACGGATACCTTGTTTCGAGTGCCTTTTGACCTGAGAAACGCCGGTCTGGACGTTCTCTATTCCGCTGAACTATGTCCTCAAACTCAGGGTGAGAGGAAAAAATTCTGTGCGGGCGCTTCACTCGCTTAAATGCCACCTTATGCCCCATAGCCGCTGCGGGATCATCCTCAATCCCCAGGGTCTGATTGACGGCTTCTATGAGGCTGTCCACTGTTTCACGTGACCCTGTAGTATCCAGGTCAAGGGGCTCATCTGAGTCGCAATCCGAGGTCTGCTCGCTATCAACCACTGGTGACGTGAAGCGAGAAGCAGAGCTTACGGATGCCAAGGCACCGGATGGACTAGGCGACACCCTGTGGATTTGTTTCCTCCGGGTCTGCCTGGAATGAGAGCAGCCCCTGCAGGCCGGAGGATCTAGTGAGGTGGAGGTTCCGTCTAAAGACAGCGAGCCACAGTCCCTGCCCTTATCTGGGGCTTGAAGGGACTCTATTGCTCTCATAAGCGACGCCATGGATTGTGACAGTGATCGGGCCCACTCTGGGGGATTTGACACATTGGTCACGGTCGCAGGGGAGGGCTCCTGGGCGCGTTCGGAATCGCAGGATTCGCATAAACGCTTGCTCTGCTCCCGCGGAAACGCAGCCCAACAAGAGATGCATGCAGCGTAAAAGAAAGTGTGCGTCTTTTCCTTCTCGGATATGCTATATCTCTCCACTGCTGGGTCTATGGGGAGGAGGTAGCACCTCGTTTTTCCCTGTAGCATGGCCTCTCGGGCACTTACCCCAGTCCTGCCCCCCCCCCCCCCCGACGTGGATCTTCCTTCAAATCGCGTGCCGACATATGAGGTGCGCGCCAGCCTGTGAAAACAGGCCTAGGGGCGGTACTTCCGCTTTGCGGCCTAGCCACGCTCCGAAGCCGGGGCCTCGATTTCTATCGTCGCCCAGTGCAGGGCGGGCGGAAGTGACGCGCGGTCCCGGGGGCGGGACTTCCGGCCGCGGCCTAGCTCCAGCCTCAATTTTTCCCCCTACCCGACCGGGGGGGGCGGTATGGCGCTACTGACCGGTGCGGCGTTCCAGGTTGCCGCCTGACGTATCCTCTGCATGGCTAGCGCTGTGGGCTCCAGCCTAAAGACTTACAGGAGCCCTCCCAGACCCTCTCTCCTCTTCCGCCTGAGGGGGTCTTTGACAAAAAAACAGGACGGTGCAGGCACCCTAGCTCCATCTAACCCCTTCAGGGGGTGAGGAGAGGGACCGTCCGCCACCTTGCAGCACCGCAGTCTGAGCATTGGTGGAGCAGTGGGGGCCGCACGGACTAGTCTTGTGCCTCTGTACAGCCCAATGTTTCAATACCTAGGGGTGGTCAGGGCTAAGTCCGGCATTGTGTCCCACATCGCGGGAGAGGATACGTGGAGACGACACTCTCACGTGCTCGCCCTTTGTTGGTTTGGGGAAATCGGACCCTTTCAATAGGATCCGTTGCCCCTGTCACATCTTCATGGGAAAAAGACGAAGAAAAGGTCTGGAGAAAAACCAGACGTGTGCTTCCATGGACACTAAGCAAAAAACTGATTTCCGCCCGCAATAGGGGCGAGGGTGTATACTGCGGAGGAGGAGCTAACCTCTTTTTTTCACTTAGTGTCAGCCTCCTAGCGGCAGAAGCATACACCCACTGTCTCTGTGTCCCCCAATGAGGCGAAGGAGAAAAGAGGAAATAATGTCCCTTATCACTCCAATTCTGCGCTGCTCTGGTGGTCTCTACCAAGAAGTGATAAAGTCCCAACCGTCTGCCATCTAGCTTTGCAGCAATTAGTGGTTTCAGTAGTCAGGTCACTGCCAGATGGAACTTCATCTCATCTGTTCTTAATGGACACCACTCGTGTGGTGGGGGACTGGAGCAGTAAGTAACAGTTATTAGTTACTAGTAACAGTTATTAGTTACCAGTTATTAGGTTTTAGAAGGATAGATATACTTGTTTTGGCAAATGTTGAAAACTCCTGGAGAAACCCCTTTCATTATCATAATAGCATAGAAGACATACCTTTTTAGGTGGATCAGGTTTTTGGGTATAGATGTTGGTTTTGCCGAAACCTTGTCCAAACTTGACCAGAGCGCCATTGAAAATAAAGGTTGCGGGGGCATTCTTTTTCTGGTGCTGGTAGAATAGAGGAAGGCTGCACCTGTGGATAAGCACAAGCACGTAATCAAGTACAAAAAAGTTCATGGTGCAACGGAACGTCGGGGGTCTGACAATAAAACATGAAGTACTCGATCGCACAAAGTATGTAGACATTAAGGTGGAAGTTGTGGTTTGATAGGCAGGGTAGGCTTTAGAGCTGGAGAATCAATAGTTGCATGAGTCTTAACAATGATTCTTATTTTTGAGGGCTATTTCAAAGCAGAACTCAAAAATAAATTTGCAAAAGGAAACTGTATGTCATCCAAATGTCATAGCCAATGGCCTCCAGTTCACATCTCCAAAACACAGCATATTAAATAGCAAAAGCTGGGATCAACATCTGATACGTAGCAGTTTATTCATAGATCGTGTTCTGTCCAGCCATATAACTGCTGTCTAGAAAGTCTAGTAATTTTTTTTTATGTCTCCGTTATTACAGACATTGTATTTTTGTGTGCATTAATCCTTCATATATTTCATATTGTAAGGTAACAGCACCACCTGCTGGCCGTTTAATGCATAGATTCTAGTTTAATTTGCAATGTCTCGTGGGAAGTTCCTAGGGCATTGTGGGATTGTTCCTGTTGCATCATGGTCTTATTATGACACTGTGAAGGGAACAGCAGCCATTATTCCTCCATGTGTCTTAGGAGAAACTACACCATTCCTGTTCTTCATGCTCCTTAAACAGCCTGCTCTAAGCATAGTTGGTAAGCACTATCTAGGTGTCATAATCCTGTGTTTATCAATACGTTTGTTGTACTAAGTAGGTAATCATCAGTTTATATATTACCTCATGTTACCTGTGTATTGCAGACTATCTGTATTTTATACTCTGTGCAGTTATATATTCTGAAATGCTCCATCAGCTGGCATCAGTGCGAATCAAGCCACGATGGACTTTGCCAAGTTCCTTGCTCGACGTGAGTTGGTCACTAAGGGACTTGTAAAGTTCAGCGATCGCGCTGAAAACTACAGGGCTTGGTGAGCCTCCTTCAAAAATACCATAAGAGACATAGGTCAATCATGTAGTGAAGAAGTGGATCCCTTGGTAAAATGGCTAGGAAGTGAGTCTGCCGAACACGCAAAGAGAATCAGAGACATTAATGTAAATTATCCAGATGTCTGCCTCAAAAGAATTTGGAATAGACTTGATGAATGCTATGGCTCAGTAGAGGTTATAGAAAGTGCCTTGTTTAAAAGAATAGAGGACTTTCCTAGAATAGCGAACAAAGATTATTCAAAGCTCAGAGAATTAACTGACTTGTTAATGGAGTTGTGTGTAGCAAAAGTGGAAGGAGATCTTGTGGGGTTGACATATCTCGACACTGCTAGAGGTGTGAACCCCATAGTTCAAAAACTCCCATATAACCTGCAAGACAAATGGGTTACATATGGTTCTAGGTATAAACAGACTTACAATGTACCATTTCCTCCATTCAATGTGTTTGTAGATTTTGTCTCAGAAAAAGCAAAAATTAGAAATGATCCTAGCTTTGATTTCATGCTGTCATGTGCCAATAACTCTGTTAGTAAACCTCGTAGAACAACTATTGAGGTCCACAAGACTAACATTTCTTCCACAGGTTCAGTTCGCAAAGAGTTCAGCTCTGGTCTAGGAGAAGACAAATCCAAGGACCCAAGCAAGCAGTGTCCCTTACACAAGAAGCCACATTCCTTAGTTAAGTGCAGAGCTTTCAGAGAAAAGTCATTGGAAGAAAGGAAGGCATTCCTTAAGGAGAACCACATCTGCTACAAATGCTGCTCTTCAACATCCCACTTCGCCAGGGACTGTGAGGTTAGTGCAAGGTGTGCCGAATGTGACAGCAACGAACATAACTCAGTTCTACACCCTGGACCACCATCGGATGCTTTGCCCCAAGAGCATAGCGGGGAGCTGAAGGACTCAAATACTGACACTCCAGCCATTACTTCTAAGTGTACAGAAGTTTGTGGAAATCTCATAGGAGGCAAGTCCTGCTCTAAAATTTCCCTAGTGACAGTTTACCCAGCAGACGAAAAGGACAAGGCCATCAAAGTATACGCGATTTTAGATGATCAGAGTAACAGGTCATTAGCCAAGTCTGCCTTCTTTGATAGCTTTAACGTTAGAGGACCGAGTGCTCCCGTGCTCCCTACTCTTTGAAAACTTGTGCCGGTATAGTAGAGACAGCTGGTAGAAGAGCAACAGGCTACGTAGTCATATCTATAGATGGCCAAATGTGTCTGCCCTTACCAACCATATTGGAATGTAACCAGATTCCTGACAACAGGTCAGAGATACCAACGCCTGAAGTGGCATCGTATCATCCTCATCTGAAGCGTATAGAACGCCTGATTCCTAACCTTGACCCAGAGGCTCAAATAATCTTGCTCCTTGGGAGAGATATTCTACGAGTCCACAGGTTAGGCAGCACATCAATAGCTCTCACAATGCTCCATATGCCCAGAGACTCGACCTTGGGTGGGTCATTGTAGGAGAGGACTGTTTAGGAGAAGCACACAAACCGACAGTGGTTAACAACATGCTTACCAGTACGCTTGATCTCTCTCTTTCATCCATGTGAAAATCACTACTTCATAAAGGAGTTGCTACACAGCACTTCAGCACCAAGTATCTTAGCGAGTCGTGCCAATGATGATTGTATTCAGAATTGCAACCAAGATCACCTTGGGTGTACGGTCTTCCGCAAGACCGAAGAAGATAATAGCACAGCAATGTCATTTGAAGATAGACTATTCCTAGAGATGATGGAGCAAGGAATGGTGCAGGACAAAACGAAGAGTTGGATTGCATCTCTACCCTTCAAGCCTCAAAGACAACGCTTGCCTAACAACAGAGAACAAGTTTACAAACACTTTGTCTCCCTCATGCACAGCTTCTGTAGTAGACCAAAGATGAAAGACCATTTCTTAACCTTCATGGAGAAGATATGTAAGAACGGTCATGCAGAGTTAGCACCTACACTTCAAGACTTTGAGGACCACTGGCACCATGGTAAACACGTCCACACAGCTCTACAGCTAGAGCAGTCGAAGAATATAATTATCCGAGCTGTACAACGGGAAAACTATGCCAAAGAAATCGACTGTTTAACCAATCAACGACAAATACCAAAAGATAGTGTTCTGAGGAAACTCAGAGCAGCAAGAGAACTGCAACTCTCTTCCAACTTGGATATGAATGACGTAGAAAAATACCTAAGTGTACAAGGGTGTACTTAGACATTCAACCCACCACATTCTTCACATATGGGAGGTGTATGGGAGAGAATGATAGGAGTCACAAGGAGAATCCTCGATTTAATCTTCTTACAGGAAGGATCTGCAAGACTGACACGAAAGTGTGACAACATTCATGGCCGAAGTGTCAGCCATCATAAATGCCAGACCGTTGACTCCCAATTTCCAGTGATTCTGATGACCCAACTGTTCTCACCCCAGCCCTGCTGCTTACGCAGAAGACCGACCCTAATTGTTCTCCACCTGGAGAATTTAATGTTAAAGACCGTTACAGGAGTCGATGGAGACAAGTACAGAGTCTCTCCAATGCCTTTTGGGACAAGTGGAAAAAACAGTACCTGCCTACTCTGCAACAGAGGAGAAAGTGGCAAACCAGCAAGCCTAACCTCCAGCCTGGCGATATAGTACCAATGAAAGACTGTCGGTCTCGGAGAAATGAATGGCCATTAGGTCTCATTACCCAGACATTCCCAAGTAAGGATGGAATCGTACGCAAGGTGGAAGTAAAAATAGGAAAACAAGGCGAGACCAAATTGTTCCTCAGGCCAGTAGGGGAACTCGTTCTGCTGTTCTCGTCTATTAAACACAATAGTGACGTCGGCTGACGTCAAGCGGGGAGTGTTCTGTCCAGCCATATAATTTCTGTCTAGAAAGTCTAGTCTTTTTTTTAATGTTTCCGTTATTACAGACATTGTATTTTTGTGTGTATTAATCCTTCATATATTTCATATTGTAAGGTAACAGCACCACCTGCTGGCCGTTTAATGCATAGATTCTAGTTTAATTTGCAATGTCTTGTGGGAAGTTCCTAGGGCATTGTGGGATTGTTCCTGTTGCATCATGGTCTTATTATGACACTGTGAAGGGAACAGCAGCCATTATTCCTCCATGCGTCTTAGGAGAAACTACACCATTCGTGTTCTTCATGCTCCTTAAACAGCCTGCTCTAAGCATAGTTGGTAAGCACTATCTAGGTGTCATAATCCTGTGTTTATCAATACGTTTGTTGTACTAAGTAGGTAATCATCAGTTTGTATATTACCTCATGTTACCTGTGTATTGCAGACTATTTGTGTTTCATGCTCTGTGCAGTTATATATTCTGAAATGCTCCTGTTATTGCATTCTATA
Source organism: Dendrobates tinctorius (assembly GCF_039654945.1). Taxonomy (NCBI): domain Eukaryota; kingdom Metazoa; phylum Chordata; class Amphibia; order Anura; family Dendrobatidae; genus Dendrobates; species Dendrobates tinctorius. The sequence continues at coordinate 10,713,716 of NW_027361898.1, read as the reverse complement.
GTTTCACCCTTTCCTGTCACATCTGCAATCAATAAAAGGTTACAATTTTACAGCCTCTATTCTTAACCCCTTAACGACCGCCGATACGCCTTTTAACGGCGGTAATTAAGGGTACTTAAACCACAGCGCCGTTAATTCACGGCGCTGTGATTTAAGTGAATAGCGCCCCCCAGTGTCGGATTTTCTCCGGGGTCTCGGCTGCCAGGGGTAGCCGAGACCCCAGAGAACATGAATCGGTCGGTTTTTACCGACCCCCGCTTTTGCGATCGCCGTTATTAACCCTAAAACGGCGACCGCAAAAAAAAAAAGCCGCGATTTTACATTTAATTTCTCTTTCCTCTGATGTGATCGCACATCAGAGGATAGAGAAATAGGGTCCCCGATCCCCCCGGTCCCCTCCCGGTACCTCTCACTTGTCCTCCGTCCGCTCCCGGTGGTCCCGCGCCCGCCGGCGTCATCCGATGTGCGCCGCCATCTTGAAAATGGCGGGCGCATGCGCAGTGCGCCCGCCGGGAATCTGCTGGCTCCGGCTGGCAGATTCCATTCATTATTTTGATCACTATGATAAACGATCATAGTGATCAAAATAATAAAAATAGTACATAACCCCCCCGTTTATCACCCCCTTATATAGGCACACATAATGAAATAAAAAATATATTTTTTAGTTTTCCATAAGGGTTAGGGTTAGGCTATGGTTAGGGTTAGGCTAGGATTAGGCTAGAGTTAGGCTAGGGTTAGGCTAGAGTTAGGCTAGGGTTAGGCTAGAGTTAGGCTAGGGTTAGGCTAGAGTTAGGCTAGGGTTAGGCTAGAGTTAGGCTAGGGTTAGGCTAGAGTTAGGCTAGGGTTAGGCTAGAGTTAGGCTAGGGTTAGGCTAGAGTTAGGCTAGGGTTAGGCTAGAGTTAGGCTAGAGTTAGGCTAGAGTTAGGCTAGGGTTAGGCTAGAGTTAGGCTAGGGTTAGGCTAGAGTTAGGCTAGAGTTAGGCTAGAGTTAGGCTAGGGTTAGGCTAGGGTTAGGCTAGGGTTAGGCTAGAGTTAGGCTAGGGTTAGGCTAGGGTTAGGGTTAGGCTAGGGTTAGGCTAGGGTTAGGCTAGGGTTAGGCTAGGGTTAGGCTAGGGTTAGGCTAGGGTTAGGCTAGGGTTAGGCTAGGGTTAGGCTAGGGTTAGGCTAGGGTTAGGCTAGGGTTAGGCTAGGGTTAGGCTAGGGTTAGGCTAGGGTTAGGCTAGGGTTAGGCTAGGGTTAGGCTAGGGTTAGGCTAGGGTTAGGCTAGGGTTAGGCTAGGGTTAGGCTAGGGTTAGGCTAGGGTTAGGCTAGGGTTAGGCTAGGGTTAGGCTAGGGTTAGGCTAGGGTTAGGCTAGGGTTAGGCTAGGGTTAGGCTAGGGTTAGGCTAGGGTTAGGCTAGGGTTAGGCTAGGGTTAGGCTAGGGTTAGGCTAGGGTTAGGCTAGGGTTAGGCTAGGGTTAGGCTAGGGTTAGGCTAGGGTTAGGCTAGGGTTAGGCTAGGGTTAGGGCTAGGGTTAGGCTAGGGTTAGGGCTAGGGTTAAGGGTTAGGGTTGGGCTAGGGTTAAGGGTTAGGGTTGGGCTAGGGTTAAGGGTTAGGGTTGGGCTAGGGTTAGGGCGAACTAGGATTAGGGTTGGGATTAGGGTTAGGGGTGTGTTGGGGTTAGGGTTGGAGCAAGAATTGAGGGGTTTCCACTATTTACCAACTTTGGGGGTCTAAAAATTGGGGTCTAAAAAAATCACTTTTGTGGAAATAAAAAAGACTTTATTTTCATGGCTCTGCGTTTATAAACTTCTGTGACGCGCTTGGGGGTTCAAAGTGCTCACCACACATCTAGATAAGTTCCTTAGGGGGTCTAATTTCCAAAATGGGGTCACTTGTGGGGGGTTTCCACTGTTTAGGCCCATCAGGGGCTCTGCAAACGCAACATGATGCCCGCAGACCATTCCATCAAAGTCTGCATTCCAAAATGGCGCTCCTTCCCTTCCGAGCTCTCCCATGCGCCCAAACAGTGGTTCCCCCCCACGTATGGGGTATCGGCGTACTCAGGACAAATCGCATAATAACTGTGGGTGTATGATTTCTCCTGTTACCCTTTTAAAAATAAAAATTTGGGCGCGAAAAGATCATTTTTGTGGAAAAAAAATGGATTTCTTATTTTCACGGCTCTACGTTATAAACTTCTGTGAAACACTTGAAGGTTCAAAGTGCTCACCACACATCTAGATAAGCTCCTTCATGGGTCTAGTTTCCAAAATGGAGTCACTTGTTGGGAGTTTCCACTGTTTAGGCCCATCAGGGGCTCTGCAAACGCAACATGATGCCCGCAGACCATTCCCATCGAAGTCTGCATTCCAAAATAGCACTCCTTCCCTTCCGAGCTCTCCCATGCGCCCAAACAATGGTTCCTCCCCACATATGGGGTATCAGCGTACTCAGGACAAATCGCATAATAACTGTGGGGGTATGATTTCTCCTGTTACCCTTGTAAAAATAAAAATTTGGGGGTGAAAAGATCATTTTTGTGGAAAAAAAAATGGATTTCTTATTTTCACGGCTCTACGTTATAAACTTCTGTGAAGCACTTGAAGGTTCAAAGTGCTCACCACACATCTAGATAAGTTCCTTAATGGGTCTAGTTTCCAAAATGGGGTCACTTGTTGGAGTTTTCCACTGTTTAGGCACATTAAGGGCTCTCCGAACGCAACATGGCATCCGATCTTAATTCCAGCCAATTCTGCGTTGAAAAAGTCAAACAGTGCTCCATCCCTTGCGAGCTCTGCCGTGTGCTGAAAAAGGGGTTTACCCCCACATATGGGGTATCGGCGTATTCAGGAGAAATTGTACAACAAATTTTGTGGTTGATTTTCTCTTTTAACACTTGTGAAAATAAAAAAAATTGGTTCTGAAGTAATTTTTTTCCAAAAAAAAGTTATATGTTAATTTTTTCCATCCACATTGCTTTCGTTCCTGTGAAGCACTTAAAGGGTTAATAAACTTCTTGAATGTGGTTTTGAGCACCTTGAGGGGTCTAGTTTTTAGAATGGTGCCACTTTTGGGTATTTTCTGTCATGTACACCCCTCAAAATGACTTTAAATATGATGTGGTCCCTAAAAAAAATGGCTTTGTAAATTTTGTTGTAAAAATGAGAAATCGCTGGTCAACTTTTAACCCTTATAACTTCCTAACAAAAAAAAATTTTGCATCCAAAATTGTGCTGATGTAAAGTAGACATGTGGGAAATGTTATTTATTAAGAAATTTATGTGACACATCTCTCTAATTTAAGGGCATAAAAATTTAAAGTTTTAAAATTGCAAAATTTTAAAATTTTTTGCCATATTTCTGTTTTTTTCATAAATAAACACAAGACTTATCGAAGAAATTTTACCACTAACATGAAGTACAATATGTCACGAAAAAACAATCTCAGAATCAGCAGGATCCATTAAAGCGTTCCAGAGTTATAACCTCATAAAGGGACAGTGGTCAGAATTGTAAAAATTGGCCTGGTCATTAAGCTGCAAACTGGCTCTGTCGCTAAGGGGTTAAAGAAGACGGGGCTTAGCTACATGTCTCATTGCACACCCTGCTAACGTGCATGAGGACAGTATAGAATGAATTGGTTCAGACCTCGTTTCAGCATTACATAGGTCTAACGTCCCTAAGGGGTACTCCACACTAAGCGAGATCACTGATGCGTCACCGATTTTGTGACGCATCAGCGATCTTGCCAGCAATCTCACTGTGTGTGGCAAACATCAGGGACCACCCATCCCCCCCCCCCCCCGCTGGGTATCACTGATCGTGCAGGTAAGTCCTGGGCCATTTTTTGATCGTTGGTCTCCCGCTGGCCAGCAGGCATCGCTGCGTGTGGCAGCAGGAGACCAACGATCAGCGAGCTCCCAGCGCTGTAAGCAGACGCTGGGAGCTGGTATCCAGGGTAAATAGCGGATAACTAAGTGCGCGTCGCCTAGTTACCCGCTGTGTACCCTGGATACCAACTCCCAGCGCGAGCGCACAAAAATGCAACATGGTGCGTTTGGCGCACTTCGGAGTAGTGCAAAAAGGGTGCATGCGTTGGCAAAAACATACCAGCGCACTGCCAGGGTACCCAACGCTAAATACAGGGTACGCTGATCGCATGCAGCATCATGTGCCCATAGGAGGAGCTGACCAGAGGAGGCGCGGCCGGGGGTGGAGCTTAGCGACAGCCCTGAGCCTCCTAACGCAAGTCTGAAAGTAGCCTATGTTTGTTATTTTTAATTAAACAAGGAAAAGTGTTTTTTGATTTTTTTTTTTTTTTTTTTTTTTTTTACATAAAACACTAATTAATACTTGCTGTGTCTTTATTTAGAATACAGCTATAGGATTAGTAATGCCTCATGTAATCTGCCCGTCCTCTATTGTGTGACCTTTAATGGTCGAATAAAGAAACACTACACTGCAAATTGGGTGAGTGCCGCATCTTTTTCTTCGTTTAAAAAATTCTACATGTTTTTTCTGATGCAGAGCACCATTATCCCTAGCAGCGTGTTGTATACTGTGTGCCCGTGATTGACCCTGGACTAGTTGCTGGTGGATTAGTGCCTTGGTGCCATTCATCTGTGTTTTCTTTGAATTTAGTAATGGATAGGTGTCTTATAGAAGCCTCTAAATTACTAATCTTTGGGCTTAATATCACCAGACAATACAAAGGTGACATCAACCTCACCAATATGAACCGCACTTGTCATCACTACAGGGAAAGTGGGAAAAGTCAAGCATCTCATATATGTGCCTTTCCTGGGCGGCTGCAGGCTGCTATTTTTAAGCTGATGGGGGGCCAATACCCATGACCCCTTACAAGCCTGAGAATACCAGCCCCTAGCTGTCTGCTTTATCAAGGCTGGCTGTAAAAAATGGGGGAACGCCTTCTTTTAAATTTATTTATTTTTGATAACCAGCCTTGCCAACGCTGACAGCTGAGGGTTGCAGCCCTCAACTTTCAGTCTTGCCTGGCTGGTTATCAAAAATACAGGGGAACCCACGCCGTTTTTTTTTAAAATTATTTATTTACAGCACAGAAGCCAGCTGATGAATACTCCCATCAGATGGCGCCACTGACCATAGGTACTTTTTTAGCTCCGATCACAGCTGCGGGCTCACTTTGTCAATTAACAGCGTGGGAATTGCGACAGACTGGCGGTAATGATTTTACTGCTGATCAGAAGCAGTGTTTGCCGCGCTGAGATGCACATGAAACTGCCAGAGAAGATTGGGAAAAAAATGCCTAGCTGAACTACAAGCAGAGATTTCATATACAGTACTGCAAAAGCAACAAATGTGAATATCTTTACAATGGAGTGACACAGCAAAACAGCAGAATCAGGTAAACTCAGCGATTTTTACAAGTTAATTTACTCAAATATTTTGCATAAATTACAGGTTATTTTTAAAGGGAATCTGGCAGCAGATACATGCTGCTTTAACAACAGACATCATGTATCAGATACTGGCTGTACTGTAGGGTCTCAGCCATGGATATTTTACTCTAAAATGCTGTAGAGTTCCAGAGAAAAACACTTTAAGGCTATGTGCACACAGTGCGGATTCACCTGCGGATTTTTCTGAGCGGATTTAGCATAATCCGCAGGTAAATCCGCATGTCAAAAGACCTGCGGATTAGCCTGCGGTTTTGCCCTGCGGTTTATCACCTCCACAATGGAGGAGATGGCAAACCGCAGCGGAATCCGCAGAAAAGAATGACATGTCAATTCTTTCTGCGAATTAGAAACCGCAGGCAAAACCGCGTGGAAAAATCCGCACCGTCTGCACATCACCAGCAGTTCTGCTGCGGATCCGCAGGGCCAAATCCGCTGCGGATCCGCAGCAGAATCCGCACTGTGTGCACACAGCCTAAAAGTCGTCATAGTCCAAGTCACACAGGTGTCTCTCCGGAAAGGCTTGGGCTTGCTCACTCCCCTTGAGAGACAAGTCTGTCCCTGCATGTCTGTATAGGGAGAGACCTGTCAGTCATTGACAGTGGGTGAGGAAAGCTGCCAGGGACCTGCCTTTCTGACTAGTCACGAGGGATTTTAAACTATGTTTTTCTCTGAAACGCCACAGTGTTTCAGAATGAAAAAAAAAAAAAAAAAAACATGGCTGCAATCATCCAGCCAGTGCCTGAAACCTGCTCCCTATGGATTATGCCACTGTGTTTTCTAAACTTAATAAATGTATTCTTTAAAAGGTAAACATATTGTTTGATTTGTAAAGTTAACGGGGCTCAGGATGGCAGGACAAGCCTGTGTAATGTGTACAAGTCTACCTATTCATAGTTACATAAAAAAAAAAAAAAGAAGACATGGACCCATCAATCTGAACCTTTCGCCACCACTAGTAGGCGTAACACTACATTAAAAGCCCATTAGATCACCATTAATGTGTAAATTGGAGGCAGAGAAGACACAGACAATAGTACAGGGACTATGCTCAGGAGCATAAAGTGTCATAAAATAGCCAGAAGAAATTACCAGGCTACTGGCACAGGGACCACCTCATTATCAGAACCCAATACTCATAGTATTATTGCACCATCTATTCCATGGGGTATACATAATACACAAATGACATGATGATATACTCTGTAAAGGCTGTTTGAACTCGTATTACCACTCCTAAGGCTTGTTTTTTTTTTTTTTTTTTTTTTTTTTTACTAGTGAGCTCCTTTTCCTTCCCATGACCTTTTTTTGCCTTTTACTGGAGCAAAGGTGGTTATAAAAACTTCAAAAAGGCAGTATATTTCAGTACTGAATGGTGTTAAAATAGAGTGCGGATTGCTGAGAGGTGCACACTGGCCGCTGCAGCGCCCACTAGCTGCTGGAGCCATGGCAAAAGCAGTATAAAGGCAGAGAAATGCTCTGATAAGATTTACAATTTCCATTTGTGAAATAAAAAATAAAAAAAGCAAACTGTTCTTTTTGACCCTCCTCCTTCCCAAAACATAGAAACTGGTAAGATGATTTAATTCAGAATTAGTTCCAGTAATGAATTCATTTAAAGGGCTTCATTTATCAAAATGTTAATGGGATAATTGACCTCGTTGTTCATTGCAGCCAATCACAGAGCAGCTCTCATTTTCCTTCTGTAGTTGCAAAAATGATAAGAGACAGATTCAATTTGTCTCATACACTTGGGGAAAGCATGTAAAACACTTTCATATTTTCATGGATCTCTGTAGACTTCTATGGACACACTATATGACAACGCGCGTCGTGTGGTCGCTACACTACATGGCAACGCGCGTCGTGTGGTCGCTACACTATATGAGAATGCGCGTATTGTGGTCGCTATATTATGTGACAAGGCGTGTCATGTGGTCGCTCCTCCTTGTTTTGCTTGTATTCAGCACCGTAACATGGGAAGCTTTCCAGATAACTGAGCCCCTTAAATATGTGGTCACTGGAGATGTTATATATAAGATAATTAGACATCACATAAAACAAGCCACTAATGTATGTGCCACTAGTCAATATGCTGTAGTATTCTGAAGCTATTGGGGCAGTACAACGCATTCATGAGCGGTGGGTAGCCTGCTCTCCACCAGATGCTGACTGGAGGAGAGTCATTTTGCCATGACATTTTTACCGCACAATTAATGCTGTAAACAGAGAACAGTGTTTTTTTTACCATTTTATCTTACTTAGAAATTCTTTTCCTGGTTTCAGTTCATTACATGGTAAAATGAATGGTTCAACCCCACAATTACAGCTCTTGCAAAAAGTGGACGAATAAAAAAAATGAAAAACACACGGTTGTGAAGGGGTTAAGTGGAACAACAGACAGCAATTATATCACTTCAAATGGAAAAAGATGGTTTGTTTTTTTGGTAAAAAGGAATATTTATAAAATTCTGGATTAACAAATTATTGTCTGCTTACTTGCCGCATTTCTTCCGATACTGCCGCTCAATGCCATCTGGTCTGCAAGAAAAGGGAAATAAACATGAGAAAAATGTAAATTCATTAAACCTCACATACTGAACCATGTCTCACATCAATGTGTGGGTCCTGTAATATTTGATGGGGTGAACACTTCGGCCTGGGGGGGGGGGGGGGGGGTGAACACTTCGGCCTGGGGGGAGTCAAACATTTCAGCCTGGGGGGGGGGTGGTGGCAAACACCTCAGCGGGGGTGGGGGGGGGCAACACTTCGGCATACTGCTCTATTTCTTTCATCAAAAAAAAAAGAACACCTCAGTGGAACCCAATGAACCTTACAGGAGGTCAATGGGGTCTGTCAGGGGGGAGGTGATGTCATGGATAAATTTAAAAACCAAGGTGTAGATGTCGCCAAACAGCTACGTACACAGATTTGCCATAACAATAAAACCAGACAAGTGAAGTTAATAGCATGAATTATCTTGTTATAATAGCACCCATCAAGGCGTGGGATACATTAGAAAGCAAGTGCTCAGTCAGTCAGTTATTGAAGATGATTTGTTGCAAACAGAAAAAAATAGGTACATTTAAGAATCTGAGCAATTCTGACAGTGGGCAAGTTATTATTACTATCACAGCAAAAAAATTGTAGATTTTGTGGGACGTCTCCAATATAAAGTGGTCCATGGATGGACAACAGACAGTCCAGCATCAGCGTTATGGGCACTCAATGCTTATTGATGTGCATAAGAACTGAAAACTAGCCTATCTGGTCCAATGCCAAAGAAAATCTACTGGACCAAAAATTGCAGAAAAAGTGAATGCTGGGCTATGATATAAAAGGTGTCAGACCGCCGCACAACTCAGCTATCTCCAAGTGTAGCTGCAGATCAGCCAAGAGTATCCATGTTGAGCCCTGGGTACATCAAAAATGCTTCCAATGGGCACTTGAATATTACAACTGGAGCAGCACCAAGAGGTAGAGCGTTGACCAGATCTGATGAATGAAGACATGGCACCAGAAGCACTATGGGAAAGAGACAAGCTGATGGGAGCAGTATGATGCCTGCTGGGAAATTCTGGGTACAGACTATTGAGACATAAACATTGTTGCGTATCCAGTGTGTTCTGGGAAAAAAAGCCATGGAGTCCTCATTCCACAACTTACAGAAATTAGAGGATCAGAGAACATCTTGGTGGCAGGTTGTCCCGGTGAGTGGGTCTGAAGTAAAGGAGAGGAGCCTAAAACTGTCCCTGGAACTGGGACCCTACCTATCCTTGTTTCAGAGGCACTCTTGATGGTTGAGAAGCCTAGGTCTCTGACCTCACTGTGCCCTTGTTAAACCCTAATCTGTCCCCTCCCCACCCCATGAGGAATGGGACAGAAATGTAAGGGAAACCAGACAGAGACAGACAGGGATAACTTAAATCCGCTATCATACAAAAACACTCACCAAAAATATGGAGGAAGGTAGGGAAAAGGGAGGAACAAACAAATAGGAATAAGGACGAGGAGATAAATACTCACAGACTTAAGGTACTGTCACAATTAGCGATGTACCAGCGATCCCGACCAGCGATATGACGCTGTCAGGATCGCTGGTACATCGCTAAGTGGTCGCTAGTGAGATGCCACACAGGAAGATCTCACCAGCGACATCGCTGGGGACGGGGGTCGCTACTTACCTGTCACACTAGGCAATCCTGACGTCCTCCCGCCCGGCTCCACGCTCGTCTCTCCACAGAAAGCGCCGCAGGAAGCTGACGACGAGAAGCGGTCCAGGACGTTCTCGCGCGATCAGCGATAACCAGCGGGGGAGCGGGTCATAGGTAAGTATCAGACACAGTGATGTCGCTAGCAATATCGCTATAACGTCACAAGTTATAGCGATATTGCTAGCGATATCGCTTAGTGTGACAGTACCTTAATGAACACAGAAAACTTCAACTACTACTCAGCTCGCTTTCCAAGATAAAGATTATTTCATCGGCAAGGAAGAAACACCCAGAGCTTGCAAATGATTTTAGTATCTGCAGCTGGGAGCAACAACTCTATGTTCCCAGCCAGCAAGAAAAAAGTCCTTAACCCTTTCAGCACTGATGGAAAGGAAATCCATTTAAAATAGGACATGAATCACACAGTCTCTAAAGAGCACCTGTGATTTATTACCCGTTGTGACCTTCTAACTCCAGGTCTCCCCAGGGGTATGTGACACAGGTATCACAGAGAGTTCTTGTGGAGCTCATGTCATGATGGGTCAGAGAAGATTTAGTGGTACTTGAAGACCCATGTACTATTTTTTTTATGTTATGGCTGATTGGTGTACAGTTATGGCCAAAAGTATTGACACCCCTGCAATTCTGTCAGATAATACTCAGTTTCTTCCTGAAAATGATTGCAAACACAAATTCTTTGGTATTATCTTCATTTAATTTGTCTTAAATGAAAAAACACAAAAATAATTGTCCTAAAGCCAAATTGGATATAATTCCACACCAAACATAAAAAAAAGGGTGGACAAAAGTATTGGCACTGTTCGAAAAATCATGTGATGCTTCTCTAATTTGTGTAATTAACAGCACCTGTAACATACCTGTGGCACCTAACAGGTGTTGGCAATAACTAAATCACACTTGCAGCCAGTTGACATGGATTAAAGTTGACTCAACCTCTGTCCTGTGTCCTTGTGTGTACCACATTGAGCATGGAAAAAAGAAAGAAGACCAAAGAACTGTCTGAGGACTTGAGAAACCAAATTGTGAGGAAGCATGAGCAATCTCAAGACTACAAGTCCATCTCCAAAGACCTGAATGTTCCTGTGTCTACCGTGTGCAGTGTCATCAAGAAGTTTAAAGCCCATGGCACTGTGGCTAAACTCCCTAGATGTGGGCGGAAAAGAATTGACAAGAGATTTCAACGCAAGATTGTGCGGATGTTGGATAAAGAACCTCGACTAACATCCAAACAAGTTCAAGCTGCCCTGCAGTCCGAGGATACAACAGTGTCAACCCGTACTAACCGTCGGCGTCTGAATGAAAATGGACTGTATGGTAGGAGACCCAGGAAGACCCCACTCCTTACCCCGAGACATAAAAAAGGCAGGCTGGAGATTGCCAAAACTTACCTGAAAAAGCCTAAAATGTTTTGGAAGAATGTTCTCTGGTCAGATGAGACAAAAGTAGAGCTTTTTGGGCAAAGGCATCAACATAGAGTTTACAGGAGAAAAAAAGAGGCATTCAAAGAAAAGAGCACGGTCCCTACAGTCAAACATGGCGGAGGTTCCCTGATGTTTTGGGGTTGCTTTGCTGCCTCTGGCACTGGACTGCTTGACCGTGTGCATGGCATTATGAAGTCAGAAGACTACCAACAAATTTTGCAGCATAATGTAGGGCCCAGTGTGAAAAAGCTGGGTCTCCCTCAGAGGTCATGGGTCTTCCAGCAGGACAATGACCCAAAACACACTTCAAAAAGCACTAGAAAATGGTTTGAGAGAAAGCACTGGAGACTTCTAAGGTGGCCAGCAATGAGTCCAGACCTGAATCCCATACAACACCTGTGGAGAGATCTAAAAATGGCAGTTTGGAGAAGGCACCCTTCAAATATCAGGGACCTGGAGCAGTTTGCCAAAGAAGAATGGTCTAAAATTCCAGAAGAGCATTGTAAGAAACTCAATGATGGTTAGCGGAAGCGGTTGGTCGCAGTTATTTTGGCTAAAGGTTGTGCAACCAAGTATTAGGCTGATGGTGCCAATACTTTTGTCTGGCCCATTTTTGGAGTTTTGTGTGAAATGATCAATGTTTTGATTTTTGCTTCATTCTCTTTTGTGTTTTTTCATTTAAGACAAATTAAATGAAGATAATAATACCAAAGAATTTGTGTTTGCAATCATTTTCAGGAAGAAACTGAGTATTATCTGACAGAATTGCAGGGGTGTCAATACTTTTGGCCACAACTGTATATACATATGATTCATGAAACCTGAGGAATCTGAGTATGATGAAATAAAGTGACCCTCTGAATGTAAACGTGGTTAATCCACATCAGACATTGCCATATACTTAGTACATGTAAATCCAGTATATTAGTAATATATCTCCATTACTTTTTTTTGGCTAGCTGCCATTAAAGGATGTTACTCACAGCTAGTCTTATTACCCTGGAGAGCTTGCTTCATTAACACAATCATCCAAATTGTCTAATTAACATGTACATGTCATTCTGACACTGATTATCATATGTTAATGAGCACAAATGGACCTTCGCCACAGGACGCCATTGTGTTGTGTTCACATGTAGTTTCTGCTTTGAGATGTTGTAATGATGAGAAAATACGCACCACAGATATAGCACACAGTATCAGAATCATCTACAGAAGCACGACGTCAATTTCTAGGTAGTAACAGACTATTCCTCATACAATGCAAACTGGAAGGGCATCAAACAATATGCCATCACAAGTTGAACTGTATTTCAGAAAGTAGACCTGAACTACATAGCAAAAAATCCAGAACGTGGTGAGAGAAGAATGGCTTCTATTGAAGGGGTTGTGCTAAATACAACACATTTAATCTATCCACAAAGGAGATAAATATTTGATTATTGGGTTCCTACCGATAAGAAAAACAAGGTCCCAAAGTCCTATGTGTTAACAGAGAGGTACTGAGCATGTGTAGGCACTGCACCATTCACGGTCTATGGGCGTGGTGGTCCTAAGTGCTCACTACTGCTCCATTCACCGAGGGGACTTTGGGATCTCCATTCTCAGGATCGTAAGGGTTCATACACATCATCTATTCTGTGAATATGTAACACATGCTGTTTATGGGAAACCAAACAATTCTGTGTTGATAAGTTTGATATTTTGGCTTTTATCCCAAGTCATGTGACAAGGTTCGTTAGAGAGTCGATATTGACTGGCTGCAGCAGTCATTGGAGCGATATCTGGTGACACAACGTTCTAGTGCCTTGACTTCTAAATGGGCAGACATCACTTCCAGAAAGAACTTAAGAAGCGCATGCCTCCATTTATCACTTTTTAATCAATACTTGCCAATAAAAAAGAAATACCGTATTTTTTGCTTTATAAGACGCACCTGATTATAAGTCGCACCCCAAATTTGGTGAAAAAGAGAATTTTTTTTTATGTTAAATGGATATGTGTCATATAATGCCAGTGGCCATCTTTCAAATCATATATATGTCCCTCATCCTGGTATCTATATAACCCCCATCCTGGTACATGGCCCCCTTGTGCTGGCACATAGCCCCCCATCCCATCCTGGTCACTATATGCCCCCCTGCTGATGCTGACATGCACATGCCCCCCAATCCCTATACTATATGCCCCCCTGCTGGCATGCACACGGCCCCCCCCCCCGTCCCTATATTCCCCCTGCTGGCATGGACACGGCCCCCCCCCTGTCCCTATATTCCCCCCTGCTGGCATGGACAAGGCCCCCCCCGTCCCTATATTCCCCCTCTGCTCGCATGGACACAACCCCCCTGTCCCTATATTCCCCCCTACTGGCATGGACACGGCCCCCCCATCCCTATATTCCCCCCAGCTGGCATGGACACGGCCCCCCTGCCCCTATATTCCCCCCTGCTGGCAAGCACATGATAAAATAACAAACACTTAACTCACCTTTTGATGATGGTTCCGTGCTCCCAGCTCCCCCCGTGGTTCTTCCCGTTTCTATGCTGACATCCGGGAGCTGCTCATTCAAGCACTTCATTGTAGCTTCAGGACCTTCCATCACATGACCGCAGAGCACACTGGGAGTCACATGACCACAGGTCCTATCGGTCATGTGATGGAAGGTACTGAAGCTACAAGTGACTGAATGAGCAGCTCCTGGATGTCAGCATAGAAACGGGAAGAGCCACAGGGGAGCTGGGAGCACGGAGCCATCATCGGAAGGTGACTATAGTGACGGGGCGGGGCAGAGCAGGCACATGCAATATGCGCTGCTCCCCTGTCTACCAACTCGGCGCGGTTTCAGCACTGAGGTGATGGACAGCGGCTGCAGTGAATATTACATGAGCCTAATGAGCGGGAGCACTGACCACCCGCTGTCCCTGCTGCCCGCAGCCAGCCCACCTCAGCCCCCTGACATCACTCCAGAGCCGCACCCCCTCCTCTACAACGCACAGATTCGGATTATACGACGCATCCCCCACTTTCCCCCAAAATTTGGGGGAACAAAAGTGCGTCTTATAATCCGAAAAATACGGTTTTAATGTTAATTTTAATGTTGGATAACTTCTCTATGGTTTTTCAATTAGTTCAGTAACCACAGTTGTATAAATTCCAGATCATTGCCATGCAGTCTGCCTTATTAACGTTTGTGAAAGAATGGGTCCTTCTGAAGAGTTCACGAATTGGAACACGGTCCAGTAATATGAGGTCTCCACTGCAACAGTTCCCATCAAGAAATGTCTTCCCTCTAAAAAAGCCCACAGTCAGTAGTGAGTGATATTAGTGAAAAGTAGAAAGCAGAGAACATTGAGTTACAGAGCAAGTCAGAGAACATAGGTCACAAATGTGCTGGCACTGCTGACCCAATAACTACAGAGTTGGGAACCTCCTCTGCACAAAAAAAGGTCATTACAATTACCGGTAAATTTGGAATTATGGATGTTTGGGGATAAGGTAGTAAGCATCTGTCAAGTCTAGCCGCACCATAACACAGTTTGAGGAGAGTATTAGCTGTAGATTTTACAGTCTCAAACTTGAATTTTTGCGACGTTAAGAATTTGATTAAAGGTTTTAAATGAATGATTGTTCTGTGAGATCCATTTGTTTTTCTTTAGCAGAAAGAGTGAATAAAACCCCTTTTTGTCTTCTTATGGGGGAATTAGCAGTAAGACCTTTTTGTAAAGGTGAGAAAATGTCCTTTTCTATGGCAAATCAAGATAAGAGGTAAGGGACTTTGTGATCAGTTTTAGTCCTCTTACTAGGTTCGTGTACTGTACTCTTGAATGTACTGTATGATGCCCGAATTCCACTTATTGTATCTCCATCTACAGCCCTCAGTTTCATCGTATTTGTGACTGAGGAGCTTGAAGGTTAAAAAAAAAAAAAAAAACACTATCTCCAGTCCTAACAAAAAGATCATCCAGTAGTGTCCCGAAGAGGAAGACTCCCTCACAAGGAATGTTGGACAAGCGATGTTTAGAAGCTGACTTCCCTGATCAACTTTTTAGCATAAAGCCCATCTAGACGAGTTTAAATGGCAGCTGATACAGCCAAAAATCTTAATGCATCAACAGACACATCTGATAGAAACCCTACTGCTGTGCGACGCAATGGCTTAGAGGAAAGTAAACTATCTCTAGCGGCTTTACTTTGAATAAGTATTTCTAATTGATTGAGCCACACTGGGAGCGACCTACGTACGTAGATGATGAATTAGGCTTGAAGGCAGCTGTAGCGTTTTAAAGGAAACTTTGCTCCTTTATGCTGCATATAGTCCTTAAAGGGAATATGTCACCCCTTTTTCCGACTATGACCTGCCGCCACTGACATCAGGGGCTTATCTATAGCATTCTGTAATATTGTAGATAAGCCCCTGATGTAACCTGCAAGAGAAGAAAAAGGAGTTATATTATACTCACCGGGGGGGGGGGGGGCGGTCCAGTCTTGGTCTGATGGGTGTTGCAGACCGGCGCCTCCCATCTTCATACGATGCCGTCCTCTTCTTTCCTTTCTGCCGTGGCTCCGGCGCAGGCGCACTGCTCTGCCCTGCTGAGGGCAGAGCAGAGAACTGCAGTGCGCAGGACCTCTCCCGATGCCTGCGTACTGCAGGACTTTGCTCTGCCCTCAACAGGGCAGAGCAGTGCGCCTGCGCAGGAGCCACGCTAGGAAGGAAAGAAGAGGACGGCATCGTATGAAGATGGGAGGCGCTGGACCGGACGGCGACACCCATCGGACACCCATCGGTATTTAAGTTACCCGCTGTGTACCTTGGATACCAGCTCCCAGCGCGTAGGTATCCAAGGTACACAGCGGGTAAACTAAGCGACGAGCGCGCTTAGTTACCCGATATTTACATTGGATACCAGCTCCCAGCGTCTGCTTACAACGCTGGGAGCTCGCTGATCGTTGCTCTCCCGCTGCCACACGCAGCGATGCGTGCTGGCCAGTGGGAGACTAACGATCAAAAAACGGCCCAGGACATTCATGCACGATCAGCGATACCCGGTGGGGGGGGGCCGGTCGCTGATGCATGTCACACACAGCGAGATCGCTGGAGAGATCGCTGATGCTTCACAAAATCAGCGCTCTCGCTAGCGATCTCGCTGTGTGTGACGGGGCCTTTACTCTTTTTTTCTTATCTTTCAGGTTACAGCGGGGGGCTTATCTACAGCATTACAAAATGCTGTAGATATAAGCCACTGATGTCTGTGCCGGCAGCTCATATTCGAAACAAGGGGTGACAGATTCCCTTTAAGGGACCCCATGTCCTCAAAAGACAGTTTAACTCCACAAGACATTTTAGCAAATAGAACCTCAATTTTCAGGGCAATATCCCAGATGCTGGTTTGATCTTCATCAATGATATTTTCTTTTTACAACTTTAGTAGTTTTCTACCTGGTTTCTTCTATTTTCAGTTTAAGGGAATCTATCAACAGGTTTTGCTATGTAAGCTGAAGACAGCATGCTGGAGGGGTTAAAACACAGATTTCCAAGATGCCTCTCTTATCAAGCTCTGAGGTTTAGTGTGCTTGCAATGACTGTTTTAGCACCAGAAGCTTATCATTGCTGGGACACAGCAGCTCCCACTCCTGCGACAGGCAGCTCACTGTCTATGGACATTGCATATACATACAGAGCCCGGTTTCGGGCGAGGACAGCTTTCTCAGCTCTGCTTCATTGATAAATGTAAAAGTTCTGAGTGTGTCAGTAATCTAAGTGATACCCTATTGAATTCAGTTTCTCTTGGCCTACATCAAGTCAGCTCTCAGATGAAGTGGCAAAAACCTGCTGACAGATTTCCTTTAGACAAACTACTTTTATGGATAGGAAAAACTTTTCTGGCCTAGACACATTATGTACCAGATTCATCACTGCACTTTCACTAGTTTTTTTTTCGCATTACTATCTCTCAATTATTTTATCTTTTTTTTTTTAAATTTGTAGCACATGCAATTTGTACCTTTTTGTAAATTGTCTTTTGCTGTTTAAAGGGAATCTGTCACCCTTTTTTTCGACTATGAGCTGCCGCCACTGACAACAGGGGCTTATCTACAGCATTCTGTAATGCTGTAGATAAGCCCCCGATGTAACCTGGAAGATGAGAAAAAAAGAGTTATATTATACTCACCCGGCGTTCGGTCCAGTTCGATGGGTGTCGCCGTCCGGTCCGGTGCCTCCCATCTTCATACGATGCCGGTCTCTTCTTTCCTTCCCATTGTGGCTCCTGGGCAGGTGCACTGCTCTGCCCTGTTGACGGCAGAGAAGAGTCCTGCAGTGCACAGGGAGAGGTCTGGTGCCTGTGTACTGCAGTATTCTGCTCTGCGCCTGCGCCGTAGCCACGACAGGAAGGAAAGAAGAGGACGTCACCGTTAGAAGATGGAAGGCGCCGGACCGCAACACCCATCAGACCAAGACAGAATGCTGTAGATAAGCCCCTGATGGCGGTGGCCGCAGCTCATAGTCGGAAAAAAGGGTGACAGATTCCCTTTAATATCCTGATTTTTACAAGAGTGTGGTTATTCCAGATGTTTTAGACTGATTCATTACTTGCTACTATTTAAAAATGTCACCAAATTTGGTGCAAATTTACTCCAGGCTCTCTGCCAGAGTGATTTCATTTACACCAGTTGATTTGCGCAAGTTTGCAAAACGTATGACTTTTTGGGTTTAAGGAAGTTTCGCCCCCAGCAGTTTGCCCCCAGCAGTTCGCCCCCGCACATTTCACCCCCTGCAGTTCACCCCCGGATGTTTCGCCCCTGGATTTTTTACCCCCGGATGTTTTGCCCCAGCAGTTCGTCCCGGAATGTTTCACCCCCAGCAGTTCACCCCGGTAGTTTGCCCCCGGATGTGTGTACCCTGTTTTGCCCCCAGAATTTTGTATATGGATGTTTTGCCAGTTTGTCCTTGTGGTTCATGAATTCCCGTCCGTCATCAATACACATGTCACAAAAGTACTGTACAGAGTTTTGCACTTTGGTGACATTTTAAATCAACTGTTTCCATCTGTAAACCTCACAACTGATTGAATTATAGTGTCAGAGCATTTTGCAGCAATTTTAACAAGACATTTTCCAAAACGTTTTTGTGTTACAAAAACATACCACGAAAAAAATAAATGGATTAAAAAAATGCAGTGTGAATGAGGCCTGATTTAGGTGGGGAATGTAAACCACTCTAAACTCAAAACATTTTGTGAACTTTTACCTGACCCAGAACTGAGCTGCTTTTTTGCAAGTTTTGTTGCAGATGTAACAATTTTCATGTCAGGTGTCCTGCAAGTTACATTAGACTAGCTCTTACTCCATCAGAATATAGCAGTGTCAAAAATCTCTACAAAGAGAGAGGTGTACTAGCACAAAATAATCAGTCAGCTTCCACAGCAATTCACTTTCTACAAGTATGAATTCAGTTCTATCCAAACGTAGGAAGAAGTTGGTCTACAAGAATCACATATGTATTTTCTAAACGAATGGCTGACGATGTCTATTCCATCTGGGTCTGTGAAAAACAGTCGACTTTCAAGGGATGTGTTTGGACCAATGAAGCATCTGGTGAAGTGGTGAAAGTAACCAATCGCCACAACCACGCAGCACAAGCAGCAAGACCTGAAGCAATCCGACTTGTCAATGAGGCGGTCACCAGGGCAAGGATAACACAGGAGACACCACCACAGATTCTCACAGAAGTCATTTCAGGAGCCCATTCTCATGTTGTATCACTTCTCCCAAGGAAAGCATCACTGAAGAGAACAATACGATTAGCAAGGCAACTTCGCAGTATTCCAAGGTTGCCCCAAACCCTTGATCAACTTGTTATTATTCCCCAGGAGTTCCAGGGGATCAATATTGATGGTATCCAGCAGCAGTTCCTTCTGCATGACTCTGGTGAGCATTTAACATTTCCATTATATAGAATTATTGCAAAGTTTATGTTGCACAAATGTGAAAAATTATCTATTACAAAGTGCTGACCTAGAATACTATGTGATTATTTTACCTTAAAGGGAAACTTTGAGGATAGTGTAATGTAGGGTGAGGCCTACTGATTCCAACTATGCCTCACTTGTTTAGTTGCAGTCTGATTCTCTGCTCTGTTCTGCCTTTGAGATACAGTGGTCTGCCATGTTCATAAGCAGAGTGGTAACCTTGTCCACCAACCATGATTTGCAGGTATCCAGCCATTGTCAATCACAGCCAGAGGACAAGGTTGTTGCATCAAACCCGCATCACTAGATGTCAATTTTAGTGTAGAATTTTCTGCTGTAAATTAGCTGCAGATTGTCTGCTGCAACTCCTTAGTGCATGTGAATGGACCTTAAGGATTTATTAACATGTCTCCTAACCGCTGCCCTGCCCCTTTAGCCATGCCCCCTGCCAACAGCCTGAAATGAAGTTCCAATGCTGAATTAGTGCTGGGAAGAGGGTACACCATGCCCCGGTAGGTGCCGGTCACTTACCGGAACATGGCAGGTTAATTAATATTCACTACCTGCTGCCACACGCTGCTTTGATACAGGACCTGGAATGATGTATGCAATCATGTGATCGCTCATGTCTCAGGATCTGCATCAGAAGTAGACTGAGGAAAGCAGCGCAGCAGCAGGCGGTGAGTATTAATTTATCCTTGCCATGCTCCAGGAGGAGACAGGCACCTACCAGAGCATGATAGATCCAGGGGGCCCGCTGTTCATGGGCGCATTACACCCCTTGGCGGCCGGCCCCTGACGGCCCGAGGGCAGTGGCGTCCCCTGCCTACATGGTAGGTATGCCACCGCTGCACTGCATGTCATTTTTATTAACTGTGCATTTTTTCATGAGCATGTGGATGGGATTTAGACATTTACGCTGCATATGACCCCGACCTAATGAACCGTTGATTTAGTATGCTTTTTTCCACAAATACTTCTTACATGTTTGCACGTTTTTCCTGATGTAAACCTTTTATTATCATGGAATTCTGCATTTTCCTAGATTCTGCTGCTGTGCCCAGTAACGCTAGTGTGAAACTAACCTAAGTATGCAAAAAAAAATATGCAACTCCAGGTAGAGAAAAGTTAATCCATGTGGCAGAAATGACCAGAGTACATATTAGAGATTTGAAAGCTAAGGTATAAGGAAGATATATAAAAGAAAAAGTGTTGCTACATTACCTTAAGTAGTGGCGGTACCCCATCGCACGTTTCGCATTTGCTTTTTCAAGGGGAGTGTGTTTTTAATATAATCAGGCAAAATTACCTTTGGGTATCTTTTATAGAGGGTGCTGCTACCTCCCGACGCGCGTTTCGGCTCCTTTCTCAAGGGGCCTGCTATTAACCATGTGTCTCCATTATTTATATGTCCCAGCCGCAGCGTGGTATACCGCGCAACCGGAAGTGACGCTCACCACCCGGATGTGACACGTCACATCCGGGTGGTGAGTGTTACTTCCAGTCGCGCGGACCAGAAGTGACCACGGTTATCTGATTATATTTGCGGAGTATTATTGTAATTATGGGTATGAGGGTTATTGCCAGGCAAGCGGCATTGTTTTATGGTTGACATCTAGATCATAATCTGTGATGTGGCCTATAAAGCTTGCGATATAATTATGGCTATATTAATATTTGCAGTAGTTTATTATTAGGGCTTTTTCAGTTCTGCCCCTTGTAGCTGCAATATATTGCTGGCAGTCCCTATGTCTATCCGCTTTCGTGGTAGCTGTCTCTTCCTGGATTTGCGCGTTTAATGAGTGACTGTGAGCAATGAGTGTATCTGTACTCTCCTACTTCCCCAGTTTTGGCAGTATGGTTTTAATGAATTTGTTCCAATAAAAATTATATTTTTATACACACAAATAATTGCCTTGTGATCATCCTTTTTCCTATGGTTCTATGAGGCACCGACAGAGGCGGAGGGTCCTCTTCAGTCCTCTTCCATGCACTTCCACATTGTGTGACTATGTCATCGTTCCAGAGGGAATCCCTTTCATTATTCCTAGCTAGGGATTCCCTTGATCAAGAAGACTCTCCACACAGGTAGGGACCTCGGCAAAGGGGAGAGAAGCGATTTTTCTTTTCTGATGAGCAAACTCCAAACATAGCCTGTTTTGGGTCGGTGTGGTTGAACCCGAGCAGGCAATGTTTGATACGAACCCTGAACTTTCCAGATCGGGTTTGCTCATCACTAGATATAGTATGGATGACAAAAAGATGCCATTAAGTGTAACATCACTAGTACATGACAGTAAAATGATGGTCACTTGTCTTAGATCAGGGGTGTCAAACTCATTCACCAAGGGCCACACCAATTTAATGGTTGTCCCCAAAGGGCCGTTTGTTACTGAAAGACCAGATGCACACAATCGAGTCCCGTCCAGAACATGCATTTCTCTGCACAGAGCAGTGCATGCCCCTGTATAAGGCATGTCACGGTGGATCAGCTCTTTACCAAGCGCTGTCACATCTTCCCTGGATCTCACTGAAATCATGGAGAGTTATGGCTGCAGCTTCCAGTCACTTGTCCTTGTTGCTGAAAGCTGCTGATAGACAGCTGGTTCAATGCTGAATACAACTGGACCCTATTCTTGGCCTAATCTGAGGAATGGGCATCAACAGAAAACGGGATCCTGAAGTGAGAATACCACTTTTATCTGCTGCTCAATTCTTTGGTATACTGGCAGAGTGTTCTGTGAGGGCTAATCCCAAAACCCCCCTTCTGAAGACCTGATAAAGAGGTTCTGTAGAAGCTGGTTAACCACCACTTTAGTTCAGCAAAGCCAATATCTCAGTTCTGCAGAGATGGTGGGTGGGATTAACCCTGTAGTCAGTCAACAGTCCCCCTGCTTCCATACATAGCCTGCATTAAAGGAGTATTCTCATGCCGAACGGTAAAATAAGGCAGCATGCTTTCAGCAGTCATGTTGTGGTAAGCATGCTGCCGATCTTCCCCTCCTGGTACTTACCTAGAGGTCTTCTGCTCATCTTTGCCTGATCTTCTCCTGACTGTGTGGGCTGGCGATCGCCATGCTGGATCCGGAGGCCACCACGAGTCCTCTCCTTCTTCCCAGTGTCCTCTTCTTCTGCTTGATCTCATCGCAGCACTGCGCATGCGCAGCAGTGTTTTGGTGACAGGAGAGGCATCCTGCGCCCTGGATTGACTGATGAATGGGGCAGGAGTGACGTCAAGTCAGTGAGCAGCCAGGAGACATTCGGCCTCACTTCCGCGGCATTCTTCATGCTTCATGGATCAGTGATCCAGGCAAGATGAAAAGACAGCCAGAAGTAGGAGAAGACGTCACGGGGAACCGCTAGACTGCACTCCAGGACCCAAGAGCTGCAGCTGCGACAGGTAAGTATGTCAGTTTTTTTGTGTTCTAGGGTGATAATACTCCTTTAAGGCCAGCCAATAGAGCTGCTGAAAAGGCAGCCACAAGAATCCCCAGCAATTGGGGTCCTGTATATTTTACCCCCAAGTATGTTCAACCCTAGATGTTTTGTTCCCTGTATGTTGACCCCAAAAGCTGAGGGTGAAACATCTGGGGTCACAATGCTAGGGGCAAAAGATCAGATGGTGACACTTGCAGGGACAAAATGCTGTAGGTGAAACATTAGGGGGCAAACTGCTGGGGGCGAAAAATCCGGGGGCGAAAAATCCAGGCGCGAAACATCCAGGAGCGAAACATCGGGGGGGCGAACTGCTGGGGGCGAAACATCTGGGGGCGAAGTGCTGGGGGCAAAACATCCAGGGGTGAACTGCTGGGAGCGAAACATCCGGAGGCGAAACATCCGGGGGCAAACTGCTGGGGGCGAAACATCTGGGGGCGAACTGCTGGGGGCGAACTGCTGGGGGCGAAATGTGCAGGGGTGAAATGTGCAGGGGTGAAATGTGCAGGGGTGAAATGTGCAGGGGCAAAGCCTCCTGGGGGCCAAATGCTGGGGACGAAATGTGCGGGGGCAAAATGTACCCAGGGGCGAACTGCTGGGAGTGAAACATCCAAATCCCGACTTTTTGAGCTAGAAAGATGCAAAAAAAAACAGGTCTGAAACAGAAAAAAAAAAAAAGAGACAATTAAACAGATCTGTCTTCATCCAATATAATTATAGGACAGATTGCTTTAATAGGCAGATCTGTGTCTTCAGGGGACTATAAGAGTTTACACATTTAATCTCTACTGGAGAATGAGGAATTGGAGTCAGAATCTATTTCTCCATCTTCTAATATTGATTCTTAGGCCGGGGGTCACACTTGCGAGAAACTTGCACGAGTCTCACATCTCAATACCAGGCACTGCTGCCGACACTCGGGAACGGAGTGTGCGGCTGCATGTATTTCTATGCAGCTGAGCGCTCCGGTCCCGAGGGCCAGCGACAGTGCCGGGTATTGAGATGTGAGACTTGTGCGATTTTCTCGCATGTGTGATCCTGGCCTTAGTCTAAATTTGAATATTCAGAAAAAGAACCAGGGCAACTTACCAAGACATTTAATAGAATGTTTAACTTAATAGAATGTTAGAGTTGGAAGGGACCTCCTGGGTCATCATGTCCAAACCGCTGCTCAAAGCAGGATTCACTAAACCATCGCAGACATACGTCTGTCCAGCCTCTATTTGAAGACTTCCATTGACAGAGAACTCACCACCTTCCTCTTTACCAATAGATTTAAAAGGATATTCCCATCTCCAACATAATATCCCACTAATATCAGCAAATACCATACTTTGTGGTTATTAAGACACACTCCAAATTTTGAGGTAGAAAAATAGGAAGAAAACCTTTTTTTAATAAAATAGTGGTGCTTCTTAAAATCCATGTTTCTTATTGCTTACCGGGGGTGGTGGCTGCGGTGAAGCGGGGTCCCAGGGTCGCTGCTGGTTGAGGCAGGAGTGGGGCGATGCTGTGGACCCCAAACTGTAAGAAAGGGGTGTTCGGATGAGCGACGCTGCAGGTGTTCGGTGGTTCAGGGGCTCCACCGACATTTTGTGAAAGCACGGAGTCCCTGCACTTCCATGTTTTACATTGCGGTGGACTCCGGGAAAATGGATCTCCATCTGTGCACGTGCTCATACAGACAGCCATTTTCCCGAGGTTAAGTGATAACCTCGATCCTGCAGTGGGTGCACCAAATCCCAAACAATTTTCCCACTGACTCCCAGAATAGGGGGGCATTCAGGGGATTGAATCTGGGTGTCCTTCCTTTCATAAACAAAACCTGTGGGTGTACCCTGAGGTACTCTCGCACAGCTAGAAGAATTTAATTCTGTACCCTGCCCCGTTTCTGGGTAGTTATTGTCAGAATATGAGCCTCACCTTGAAATGTATTAGGGACTCATCCATGCAGATGTCCCTTTGTGGAACGTACACCTCAGCAAAATTGTTGCTGAAGTACTTAAGGACTGGCCAAACTTTGAAAAGTCGATCAAAGTTGGGGTAAGCAAAATGACAACACTCCGATATTGCCAAAGTTCTGGCTTCTTCACCAGCCCCATATGAAGGACAAGACCCCAAAATGTCTTCATTTCTTCAGGATCTACAGAGTTTCAGTTAGAAAATGAATAGTCGTGTTTTGGGCCCAAATCTGCAGAGTGTACAACTTTGTTTAGGCCACCAAGAGGTTTACAAAATCCTCAGTGAAAAAGACTGAAAAAGTCTATTTCTGTGAGGCCGGTAGTATCAAATTGGATTCCTGATTGCACCACAAAATCATGAATCTGTGGCTCATAATCTTCAGGGTGGGAGGGGGGGTGAAGCCCATACGGAGTCCGTAACGGTGGGCGCCGGTTCATTTTCTATCCTAGGGCGTCTGCATGGTTTTTTGGTATCACTTGAGGAAGAGGAAAAATTAAGTGGCATCCTCTTCATCACTATCAGTGTCGGAGGCAAAGATAACATCTCCTCCACTCAATACCATATTTAGGACAAGCAAGACATTTTCTCACGAATTTGGTGAGTCTGTTGCAAACTTTTCTTTTATATAGAAGAGAAAAAAAAATCTAGAAAGAAAAAGATAAAAATAAAATAAAAAGATCATAAAAAAAAGTAACATAAAAAAACAAACTTAGAAAATGGATGTCAGTACAAAAAAAAAAAAAAAAATTACTGAGTGCCGGCACCCATCTGACACCAACCCCGAATATAGTCAGTAGAAAACGGTAATTAGACCTACAGGTACTTGTGTTTCCAGGAATCCATCTTGACAGCACAATGAAGGACGTCTTTCTTACCCTGAGTGGGACAGGAATAACGAGCGGTTAAAAGGACCCTCCCCTTACCACCCTTCAAGGATTTTCCAAAATACCATTTCTGGATGGATGCAAAAAGAAGTTTATTATACAAATGTTACGTCACATCAGTATGCAAACAAATAACCTTGGAGTAGGGAGGGAACTAGTAGTGCTGTCACGGTTGGATTCCTGGAAACACAATTACCGGTAGGTCTAATTACCGTTTTCCAGTTCAGCACCTGACAGCACCATGGAGAAGTACCAAAGGATGGTAATCTTAGGGCGGGACTACTGCATGTAAGACTTTCCTGCCGAAAGCTAACTGTTCTGAAACAACCTCTAGTTTGTAATGTTTAGTGAATGTACTAAGGTTAGCCCAAGTTGCGGCCCTGCAAATTTGCTCTGTTGAGGCCCCCCTCTTTCTGCCTATGATGTAGCCATAGCTCGGGTGGAACGGGCTCCAAGAATATTTAGGGAATCTTTCCCCTGTGCCTTATAAGCTAAGCCTATGATGGTTTTTATCCACCTCGCAATTGTTGCTTTGCCGCTTTACAGCCCTTATTTGGCCCCCCATACTGAATGAGCAGATTCTTATACCGTCTCCAACCTTCAGTTGCTTTCAAATATTTTAGTACTGTCTCTCTGACATCTAAATTCCTTGGGATTTCTAGGGTGCTGGCAGAACGAGGGAAGGAACACTTCCTGGTTCACATCTGTAGATGATACTACTTTGGGGAGAAAGGATGGGTCGAGCCTCAGGACTATCCTATCATTGAATATCTGTAGGTACGGATCTTGTATAGATAGGGCCTGCATTTCCCCCCAGCCTCTTTTCCGATGTGATTGCCACGAGGAAGGCCGCCTTAAATGAGAGTTTGGCCATGTCCATATCCTCTGATAGTAGATATGTAGGTTTACACAGGGTGTTAAGGACCAGGTTAAGGTCCCACGGTGGAGATGATTTTCTTACGAGGGGTCTCAATCTCTGTATGGCTCAAGAAAATCTCGCTATCCAGGGATGTGAAGCTAGGGAAAAGTCAAAGAAAATGCTAAGAGCCGAGATTTCTACACTTAGGAGTACTAGGCCGGAGACTTTTCTTAAAGCCCAACTGGAGAAAGTCAAGAATTCTGGGGATGTCCGGACTTGCAGTATCTATCGGGGCTTCTCCCGAAAAGGTAGAGAATCGTTTCCATATTTTATTGTAAATTGCCGATGTTACTGGCTTTCTGCTTGCTTGAAGTGTGGTGATCACATCTTCTGACAGGCCTCTGGACCTCACGGTTTGGCATTAAGGATCCAGACTGCTAGTTGATGTGAATCTGGGTTGGAGTGGAGGAGCGGGTCATGGTGTGGTAGATCTTGCCTGCTCGGCAAAAGGATGGGTTTTTCTTCAACTATTCTGTTTAGAAGTGAAAACCAGCTTCTTTTTGGCCAAAAAGGTACCACCAGGATCACTGTTGCCCTGTCGTCCAGAATCTTCCCGAGTGTTCTCGAAATCAGCGGGAGGGGTGGAAAGGCGTACAGGAGCCCTTCTCCCCAGGGTTGAGATAGAGCATCGACCCTCGCTGCCCCGTCTAGAGGATTCAGTGAGAATAAGGTTCTGACCTTTGCCTTTGTTCTGGTGCCAAAAAGGTCCACCTGCGGTGTTCTCCAACGTTGGCACAGTATGTTGAATACCTCCGCATTCAATTCCCATTCTGTGGGATCTACCTCAGTCCTGCTTCAAAAATCCACCACCTGGTTCTTGGTTCCTTCTAGGTGAACTGCCGAGAGATTCGACCGAGCTCTCTGCCCACCTGAAAATCCGGTCTGCCAGATGCTGTAAAGACGGGTGTTTTGGGCCTCCTTGGTGTCTTAAAAACGCCACTGCCGTCACATTGTCGGACAGCACCTTCACATGCCTTCCTCTGATGTCTGACCGAGCCAAGTAGAGAACTTTCCATATTGCATCCTTCAGGTTTCCTGGGTTGGTCCACCAACTTAGAGCTTTCCTCACCAAAAGCGACAGTGTCATTCTTTTGTCCAAAGAACTCTGTCTTCTGTCCCAGGTCTGCAAAACTTCCTTCTGTAGGTCTCGTGAGTGAAACTGACTACACTTCACACAGGGGATACATGCCGTCATCAGCCCCAGCATCTTCATTGCCTCCCTTATAGAGCACGGGTTTTTCCAGAACCGGCGGACCCTTTCGATTAGTGTGACTTGTCTTTCCTCTGGCAAAAAAAATGTTCTGATGTGGGAATCTAGTATGACTCCCAGAAAGTTTATTCTGGATTGTGGGATCAATTTTGACTTTTCCCAATTTATGACCCATCCAAGCTCCTGTAGTGTGGAAATTGTGAGGCGGTAATCGATCCTGAACTGTTCTTCGGATCCTGCTGCTACCAAAAAATTGTCCAAATATGGTACCATGGTTATGCCGTGGTTTCTTAAATGGGTGACCACTTCTATCATTAGCTTGGTAAAAATTCTGAGGGCCAAGGCAAGGCATCGAAACTGGAAATGGTGGAATATTCCTTGGTTTCTCAGGACGAATCTCAAATACTTTTGATAGGAAGTGTGGATTGGGACATGGTAATATGCACTTTTCAAGTCCAAAGTGCACATGACCATATCCTTGTCTGTCAGGGGTATCGTGGACTTTATGGACTCCATTTTGAATTTCTTGCATTTTATCCACTTGTTCAGGGGTTTGAGATTTATGATTGTTCGTGAGTCTCTTGATGGCTTTTTTATTGAGAAGAAACTCGAGTAATGACCCCTGGCTTTCTCTGGAGAGGGAACCGGGACGACTGCGCCTATTTTTAGGAGTTCCTGGATGTCTGTCCACATAGGGGAGGCTAGCAGATGTTGGGACTTGGTTACTATGAACCTCTCCGGGGGTAGACTGGTGAATTCTAGTCTGTAGCCAATTGTCTGTAGAATCCAAGGATTCTGAGATATTTTCTGCCAACCCCCTAGAAATTCTGTCAACCAACCTCCCACTCTGATGGCGTCATTTCTTGTGCGTCCCGGAGCCAGAGCCCGAGAAGATGGAGTCTCTACCCTTTCCCCCTATGTGATAGTTCCATCTCCCTGTCTTTCCTTTCCCCTTGTAGTCTGTCTTTTGACTAGGACGGGACCTACGAAAGGGCTGGTATTTTCTTGTTTTCTCCTTCTTGTCTGAGGCCTTCTCTAGTATGTCATCTAAAATTGGCCCAAACACTTTACCCCCAGAGAATGGGATGGCAGAGTTTATTTTTGATTGGGTATCACCTGACTAAGTCTTTAGCCAGATTGCTCATCTGGCCACATTAAAGACTGGTTTCTGGCGGCGAATTGCACAGACTCTGCTGAAGCGTCCGCCATGAATCCTGTTGCGAGCTTTAGCAAAGGCAGAGATTTACGTATGACATCTCTGGGAGTTTTTTTGCTTTGAGATGTTCCTCCAGATCGTCCACCCAAAGATGCATGGACCAGGCTACAGAGGTTGCTGCAATGTTGGTTCGAATCATGGCTGCCGAAGATTCCCAGGATCTTGTTTAGCAGTCTATCGGCCTTACGATCCATTGGCTCTTTTAGGCTGGAGGAGTCCTCAAACGGGATCGCCGTTTTCTTTGCCACCTTCGCCAATGGCACGTCTATCTTGGGTACTTCTTCCCACGTCTTTATATCGTCTGGGTTGAAAGGTAATCGGAGCCAGAAATCCCTCGGTACCACTAGCATTTTTTTCCGCCTCTTCCCATTCCTCTAGGATCATGGAATGGATGTGGTTATTAACCGGGAATACTCTAGTGACATGGGAACACAGCCCGCAAAAACTTTTCGTCTTGTATAGATAATTCTTCCGGGGTGTCCTGCAACTGCATATTGTCCTGTATTGCCTGCAGAAGCTCTGTGAAGAGCAGAAGATTTGTGCTGCTGAAAAGTGATATCTTTTCTCTCTTCCTATCGGCTCCTCCTTTTCATCCTGATCTGAATCTTCTTCGTCTGAGGAGGGGCTAGATTCCTTAAGCCTATTCCGTGACCGCTGCGGTTCTGCTTGGCTGGCCTGAGGAAGACCCAGGATCGAGATGGAAGCCTGGACTTCCTGTCTTATTATCGAACTCATGTTGGTCATTGGTGAAGTCTGCTCCTCCCCGACAATTTTAAATGTGCACGCTTTACAGAGCGGCTTACGCCAATTCTCCGGCAATTTAGCGGTGCAAATAGGACATTTACTCTTGCCGGATATCTTTTTCTCTGCTGGCAGGGTGGATGGCTCTCCCTAAAAACACAGATTTTGGCATCATCTCATTGTGTATAGGGTACTAGTGTGGTATCTGTCAAAATGGCTTTGGGAGTAGCCTACTCATGTGCCCCTGGCTCTGCTCTGCTCCCTCAGGCTTTGCTGACTCTTCCATTGTCAGGTGTACCTGTGTTTGCTCCCTCAATTCAGGATGACCGGCGGTGGGGAACTGAGCCCTCCCCCCTTAAATCCCTTTTACCTGGTTGATCTTGCTCATCCTCTCCCACGCTCTGCGCAGCGTGACCGTGCTTGAAAACGCCGCTCCGTGTGGCCGGCTCTCCCGCTGACACTGCCCCCGGCAGTCGGCCTAGTCCACCAGGAAGTGACACGCGGCTGCACCCAGAAGTGCCCTGTCGTCCACGCCTGGATGCGGATACTCTGCCGGCTTCTGTCGCAGGCTGCTGCGAGACCACTCTCAGCAGTATGCCCCCAGACGCTAGCCCGGATTCATTTGCCGGTTCGATCTCACCGGCTGCCTGTCACCGCTGTGTGATTGCAGGCTGGGGACGCCATCACTTCTGCCAAGGAGACCTTCAGCGGTATGGCGCCAGGACCGAGAGCCCCAAAGGCGGAGAAAGCGGGCCAAGTTTCCAGGAGCAGCGCTACACTGGGCTGGCTGAGGGACCCCCCATAGCAGGTATCAGCCACAGACTTCTTGAGGTGGGAAGGGAAAGGCTGGGCCCCCCGATCCTCACCATCTGCACAGCACAGTCTGAGGACACGCTTCGTCGTTCCTATCCCCAGTGGAACAGGAAAAACACTGAAGGGTGGTAAGGGAAGGGTCCTTTTAACCGCTCGTTGTTTCTGTCCCACTGAGGGTAAGAAGGATGTCCTCCATGGTGCTGTCAGGTGGTGAACTGGAAAATACTGTAGTAGTCACCGAATAGTAGAGTATATTTTTACTGTTCCTAATCTAGTCCTATCAACTAGTCTAAATTATTTTTTTATTCTTTACACACAAAGAAAACAAAACATCCAGATGCCGATCAGTGAGGTGTCGCTCGTCGACTGTATGACGCACACACGGATATCATGCTTTTTTCTGCTTTGCTATCAGACACTAACCCTGACTAAGGCTACTTTCAGATTTGCGTTCGGATGTACTGCACAGCGCTGCCGCTAAGCTCCGCTCCTGGCCGCGCCTCCTCCAGTCAGCTCCTCTTCTGATCGCATGACACTGCATGCAATCAGCGTACCCTATAGTTAGTGTTGGGTACGCTGGTCGTGCGCTGGTACACTTTTGCCGGCGCTTGCGCTCTTTTGGCGCTGCGCAGAGCACACAAAAATACAACACGGCGCGTTTTTGTGCGCTCGGCGCAGCGCCAAAAGGGCACAAGCAGCGGCAAAAGTGTACCAGCACACGACCAGCGTACCCAACGCTAACTATAGGGTACGCTGATAGCATGCAGTGTAATGTGATCAG
Organism: Dendrobates tinctorius; assembly: GCF_039654945.1. Lineage (NCBI taxonomy): Eukaryota > Metazoa > Chordata > Amphibia > Anura > Dendrobatidae > Dendrobates > Dendrobates tinctorius. The sequence goes on along the minus strand of NW_027361898.1, from coordinate 10,682,711 downwards.
AGGAGGAGCTGACCTGAGGAGGCGCGGCCGGGGCCAGAGCTTAGCGGCGGTCATGCGGTGCGCCTCCGAACGCAAATCTGAAAGTAGCCTAAATTCAGTAAAAAAAAAAAAAATTTGATGCAAAAAAGGATGTGGTGCCACAATGCGGCAAAAAAACACTGAAATACGTTATATAGTTTTCAGCAAAATGACACATTAGTACAAGGTGCTGGAACAATGCTAATTAATTTCACATACATTATTCAGAATATATTGTGCATTATGAAGGCGATTCCTAGAACTGGAGTTTAGCCAAGAAGGGTTAAGGCTCTCTCTTTTAATAAAGTCCATTTTTACAGTACCAATTGTACCAGTCTAGCAGAAGAATTTTATAATGATAAAAAAAAAAAAAAAAGATTTACTGATTTGTGTCTATTTGAAGCAGAAAGGAAATGGTCTTCAGTAATTAAGGTCAATCAGCTGAAAAATAAATGACGGTGGGGACACACATTGCCGAGGAAGAGCGGCTCAATTATACCTCCTACTGCGACTAATAGGAATTAGCACACTGCTCATTCAGACATATCCCCTGTGAACATAAATATCCACGTTACAGTCACCAGCGGCTACGTTCTAAGAGCTGGTCCAGAAAAGGCAAAAAATACAACTAAGCCAGGGAAGAACACGAAACATAACAGAGGAACTACAGTGTGATGATATATTTATATACATAAGTGTATTCCTAGGATATTGGGAAAAGGGAGCAATGGGGGGATTGATAAAGTGCAGGAGAATACGTCCTACAACAAAAAAAAAAAAAAAAAAGAAAGGCAGGACAGGGACTATCACAACTGCCCACAAGGGGTGCCAAACATTATGAAGGTTCATCCTAAAGCAGTCCCTGGGTGGGAAGTAGACTCACCGATCCAAGCTACATGCACCTCCTGTCTAAGGTGCGCCACCGCTGCTTGGAGAATCCTTCTACCTAGGCTCGCATCCGCTGAAGCCGGAATATGGATATTGTAATGTTTGGCAAACGAGTGCAGGCTGGACCAGGTTGCTGCCTTGCAAACCTGTTCCGTCGAAGCCTGGTGCCGAAGCGCCAAAGAGGCGCCCCCTGCCCGAGTAGAGTGTGCTCTGATCCCTGCTGGAACCGGCTCGCCTCTGATGCGGTAGGACTCCTGAATAGTCAAACGAAACCATCTGGCTATGGTCGATTTTGAGGCAGCGAGTCCCTTCCTGCGCCCCTCGGGGAGCACGAACAACGTGTCTGTCTGCCAAAAGGGTGCCGTCCGTGACACGTACCTCCTGAGGGCTCTTACCAGGTCCAACGTGTGAAGAGCCTTTTCCACGCGGTGTACCGGTGCTGGACAAAATGAAGGCAAGACAATATCCTCATTAATGTGAAACGAGGAAACGACCTTCGGCAGAAAGGGGGGAGCTGGTCTGAGAACCACCTTATCCCTGTGGAAAGTGAGAAACGGGGCTCGGCAGGATAGGGCCGCCAGCTCTGAGACCCACCTGATAGAAGTTATGGCTACAAGGAATACCACGTTCCAGGAAAGGTACGACAAAGAAACATCCTGTAGCGGTTCAAGTGGAGCTTCCTGCAGAAGGCTTAGGACCAAGTTAAGGTCCCAGGCGTCCAGGGGCGTCCTATAGGGAGGTACCAAGTGGGAGACTCCCTGGATGAAAGTCTTTACCTGCAAATTGGCAGCAATTCTGAGCTGGAAAAGGATGGATAAAGCCGATATCTTTCTCCCGAGGGAGCTTGGGGCTAACCCTGAGTCTAGGCCAGGCTGGAGAAAGGCCAAGATATTGGGAACAGAGAATCTAAGTGGAGAATAACTGCGCCCTCGACACCAAGAAAAGAAAACCTTCCAGGTGTGATGGTAAATTCGCACCGAGGTAGGCTTCCGGGCGCTAACCATTGTAGCAACCACCTCACGCCCAAACCCCGCCTGGTCAGAATTCAAGATTCAACTGCCATGCCGTCAAACACAGGGCCCCTGCGCTCGGGTGGAAGGTCGGGCACTGTGACAGTAGATCTGGGCACTCTGGCAGTCGCTAAGGAACGTCGGCCAGCAGCTGCACTAGATCTGCGTACCATGCTCAACGGGGCCAGTCTGGGGCCAGCAAAATTGCTGGAACCCCTTCTGTTTTGATCTTCGTGATGACACTCGGAAGTAGAGACAGGAAGGGGGAATAAGTATGGGAGGGGAAACTAGTTCCATGGCAGAACCAACGCATCCACGGCGATCGCCTGCGTGTCCCGGGACCGAGCGACAAACATGGGCACCTTGGCGTTTACCCTGGGGGCCATCAGGTCCACATCCAGTGTTCCCCACCGTTGGTAAATCTGCTGGAAGACCTTGGGGTGTGGACCGCGATATCATCGAGTGGTTCCTCTCGGCCCAGTGAAGAACGTGCCCTACCTCGCACATGATTACTCTGCTGCGGGTGCCCCCTTAATGATTTATGTAAGCCACCGCCGTGGCGTTGTCCGATTGAATCCAGACGGGGCGGCCTGCTAGAAGGTGATGAAAATGTTACAGAGCCAGCCAGATCGCTCGTATTTCCAACAAGTTGATTGGGAGGCGTGCCTCCTGTGGCAACCACCATCCCTGGGTCGTGTGGTGGCGAAAAACCGCTCCCCAGCCGAGGAGGTTGGCTTCGGTTGTGACCACCAACCAATGGTCTGGGGGAACTGACTGTTCACCACTCGAGTGACTGTCTGACCTGAGGGGACAATCGGCACCGGTGATCGAGCGTGAATGGGTTCTTGTCCCAGGATGACAAGAGGGCGTGCTGCAGAAGGCGAAGATGGAACTGGGCGAACGGGATCACTTCCATTGCTGCCACCATTTTCCCTAGAACTCTCATCCCGAAACGGATGGTGTGAGGGATTGGTTGGTGAAGTGTTCGGACTCCCTGTCGGAGAGCTAGAGCCTTGTCTCGAGGGAGAATTACCAACCCTCGGAAGGTGTCGAAGATCATCCCTAAAAAGGAAATCCTCTGAGCTGGAACAAGGGATGATTTCTTCACGTTGACTAACCACCCTAAGAGGGAAAGAGTATCTAGCGTGATGTTGACACTTTCCTCGCATGCCCGAATCGAAGGGCCCTTGACCAAGAGGTCATCTAAGTAAGGCAAGACAGGAGTGCAGGATGGCCATGACGATGCGTACTCACCAGCCCAGGTCGAGGGGAAACAGGTCCCAAAGTTCCTCAGCCAAATGACTCGAGGCATTTGTCAGGCGACATCAGCAAAGTAGGCGGCCGCCTACTCTGGTTTCGCCATGTCGGCTCACCATCGCACACGACACATGGGTGAGAGAGCTGGTGTCCTCAGGGTACAAGATAGAATTTGTCAGGTACCCCCCCAAGACAATTTTTTTTTTCTTTCCCGTCTTCCCAAGGGGGATACTTGGGCAAGGGCTTTACTAGGAGCCATTGAATCAATCCAGCACAACGGAGTCATTATTCCCGTGCCAGAACACAAGAAGGCTCAGGGCTTCTATTCCAACCTATTCGCAGTCCCCAAAAAGGACAGGACTGTCAGGCCTGTTTTGGACCTGAAGCTCCTGAACAAATTTATCAGGATCAAACATTTCCGGATGGAGTCTCTCCGTTCAGTTATATCGGCCATGGGGCAGGGAGAATACTTGGCCTCCATCGACATCCAGGACGCCTACCTACACATCCCCATTTTCCCTCCGCATCAAAGGTTTCTACGCTTCGCCATCAACGGTCTACATTTCCAGTTTGTTCACAAAGGTCATGCAAGGCATCGTGAAATCTGAATATTACCAAAAGATTTTGGGTCCCAAACTCCCAATGTAGTGTCCAGTGTCAGAAAGCTGGGTTGCATCCTAGCTCATGGGTCTTCCAGCAAGACAATGACCCCAAACACACTTCAAGAAGCACCCAGAAATGAATGGAAACAAAGCGCTGGAGAGTTCTGAAGTGGCCAGCAATGAGTCCGTATCCAAATCCCATTGAACACCTGTGGAGAGATCTTAAAATTGTTGGTTGCAGAAGGCGCCTTCACATATGAGAGACCTGGAGCAGTTTGCAAAAGAAAAGTGGTCCAAAATTCCAGCTGAGAGGTGCAAGAAGCTTGTTGGTGGTATAGGAAGTGATTGATTGCAGTTATTTATTACATAGGATGTGCAACCAAATATTAAGTTGAGGGTGCCAACACTCTTGTCTGACCCATTATTAATGTTTTGTGTGAAATTATGTCCAATTCACCTTTTTTTCTGTTTTTTTTTTGTGTTGTTCCAATACACACAAAGGAAATACACGTGTATATAACACAACCTGTAATTGCAATAATTTTCTGGGAGAAACTTCATTTTCTGGAACAATTTTAAAAAAAGCCAACACTTCTGGCCACGACTGTATATAGTGTAGGGATTCATTCTCTTTGGTAGGCAGTAGTAGCATTCACACAGGCAATGCAGTTTGGTCCAAACAGGTGCAGCTTTATTGCTTTCATAAAGCTCCAAGGGATTCCATCCCACCAAACAGCCTCTTCTGGGCACAAAGGTATAACTGCAAATAAACATTTCATTCTGGAGGCACGTATGTTAGTGCGGGCTCACCCGGACAGAGTACAGTACTTTCTCCTGGAGCAAACTTCGTACACAGAAGAGGCCTGATCCCGGCAGTCTCCGTATCCCCTTCAGCCTGAGCGCCAACAGCATCCAACACCAAACAGAGCTATTCAACACCGTGCACAGTTCACACTGAACAAGGCTGCAGCTCCAACACACAGACTGCTCAGCTTTCCTAGCGGACTCATGCAGTCTCCATTCAGAGAGACACCCCGGCAAGTCTCTCTCTCAGCTACAGCTCACATTTTGACTAGACACTCACCAGCTTCAGCACACTCGATTCTGCTTCATCCAGCAGACTGACACCCAGTGAACCCAGGTCCAAGTTTTTAGTCAAAATTAGGCAGGTGCATCTATAGAAGACCATCTAGTAGAGGAAAACCCCTTTAATGCAGCGGAGACCCAAAGCCACTGGCTCCTTCTCTGTAGTTATTTCAGAAGCAATTATGATGGTCCGAGAAACACATGTTGTTCTAAGGCACTGAAGAGGTTAATTATAGCAGTCACACACACAGCCTCATTGCGGGACAAGTCAACAGACTGATAGGACCACCGAAACAAGTGTAATTTATACTCATTTTTTTCCTGTTTTAAGTAATTATTTTCCAAATCCAAGGTAATTCTTTTTACTAAAACTGTCAACAGGTTTTTGCTACCCCATTTGAGAGCAGCATGACAGGGGCAGAGACCCCAATTCAAGTGATGTATCATATAGTCAGTTGATTGATATCATTTTGATAAAATTATTATTTTATCTGCTGCAGTTCTCTGAACGCGGAGCTCTGTATAGCCACGCCCACACCTCTGATTGGCAGCTTTCTGCTCATGCACAGTGTATACAAAAAGCTGCCAATCAGTAGTGGGAGCGGGGTCATACAAAGCTCATGGATACGGAGCAGTACCTGGCAACAGGAGCACTAGTCCTCTAGTGATAATCTCCTGCTGATAAAACAATGATTTTATAAAAACTGCAGCAAGCAACCCAGTTAGTGACACATCGCTGGATTCAGGATTTCCATCTCTAAATCATGCTGCTCTCAGATTATGGCGCAAAAAACTGGTGATAGATTCCCTTTAAATGTATGTCCAGGCAAAAAGTAAAGGTTCCTGGGTGTTTGGAACTATAAAAAAATAAATGAAGGGATGATCACCTACCAACACCAATCTGGATCCAGGGTCTGCGCTGGAGACATCACTGTTCCACCAGCAACAGGACCGCTGCAGCCTATGATTGGCTGCAGCAGTGACTTGAGCAGCACATCACACTCCTCAGCAGTCCTGCTGCTGGCTGAACAGTGGGGTCCCCTATTTATGTGTCAGCGCAAACCCTAGATCCAGGTGGGTGATGGTAGGTTAGTATCACCTGATTTTTTTCAGGCTCCGAACCACTGGAGAACTTTTCTTTGTGCCAGGTCATGAACTGGTTAAAGGAGCCCGCCAATGTTATTTTAATTTCCCCATCTATTAGCAAATTGCAGAGAACTTTGTGAATAAATGAAGTAATAAAAGAAGCGTTGTGAGATAATGTGCCTGCGCCAGGTACAACTTTCCTGATATGTCATGTCGGATGTACGAGGCTTGATCCATAGGCCCCAATGTCTGGCAGAAATCACTGCTCCGCTGACATACTTGTCATGCCACAGTAAGATATGGAAAGACTAGAAGCTGCTTGCTGACAGGAAAAATTCACAAAGGACAGATAAAGGTTTAGCAATAAAATCGCCATGGACGGCAATAGAACATATCTGTAACAGGGCAAATGGAGGGAAAAGAGGAAACGAGCCCCGGGGGAGATACCTGCGCAGATACACCGCCTCCTCCTCTTCGGTGTTACAGAACTTGTGAGCGTGCTTGGCTGCATCGATAACTCGCGCTCTGTCCCGAGGCCTCATGGGAAGTTTCTCCAGCTGGCAGTCTGAAAGCGAGGAGCAGAGGCGAATAAATACATAAGACACAGTAGCCCGGACATAGCAGATACAAGGGGCAGAGCACCCGTCCACTGGGAAGGCGAGAAGAAATCACTGCCGGATGCCCACAAGGACAGAGCAGCTGGCGTGCACCCCTCCCGTCACTCTACATCTATGGCACGATATAAGGAGACAGCCATAACCAACAGTGATGAGAGACCGTGCTGGGATAAGGTGTTATCTGGCATGCTCAGGTGCTAACAGAGTGTCATCGGTGTGCTCGAAAAAGTCACAACACGTGCAGGGATTTCCTGTTTCTTAGGCAATCCCTCCATATGTTACGACTGTCGAACAACTGTGAGACATGCAGCCGCGAGGACTCGAACATCTTTTTCGAGCACGCCGAAAACACTGTTAGAACACGAGCATGCTCAGCTAACACCTTATCCGAGAACGTTCGCTCATCACTAGTAACCAATGACCTGGTCTTGCAGTCATGGAAAGTGGAAAATATGTCCTTTGTTCTTTGCTTCGTGGGGCTCTCTAATGTAGGCCCCAAAATGATCTACCAATTGTCAATTATTACAGTGTGAACTTATGTACATGGGGATACCCCTTTAATATGGGTGAAATTTGAACATGCACAGACAAGTGCAAAAAGAAGAGATAAGCATTCACTAGGGGGACCCCATTTTCCCCAGTTTGGGGTCCCGTGAGTCATATCCTTAGCTACAAGCAATCATACGGCCCCTGCAAATTGGGGAATCTTACAGAACGTTTGCACATCATTCCCTTGTAGCCCACTCTGGTTGTGCCATGTAATCACAACATTTACAGCTGCTTACGTCATGACAGCGCCACTTGTGGGGTCCCAGAATCTGCAGGGATTTGAGAAAGCACACAAAGAAAGGCTTCAAGGACGCGGAGGGGTTAGACTGTTACAGTTCTCCGGGGCATAGGACGCATCGTTATTTCCCGCAGACAGCAGTAATGGGGTTCTGGTCATTACCACTGAAAGGTCTGTGATGAACATAACATTTAAGCTTAGAATCCTTATCGGCGCGGCGCTGAGCAGGGTCACAAATTAAATAATTACTGCAGCACAGCAGGCAGCGGTGCCGGCACACACAAGGACTCAAATCCAATTACCGCACAACTCGAGTGCCGCCTGCCCAAAGACCCCAGCTCACAAGACTTCACTCTGCGACAAAACCCAAATAAATCTGTTGATGTCATCTTAAAAATATGAATATTTTCAGGGAACGATCCAAGGGCAGATAAAATGGCACAGCTAACGCGGATCTAGAAGACTGCAGAAACAGTGTCCCGACACAGAGTGATCAGCACCTCCTGGGCTTAGGGCGAGAGAACAGTGTAAGGATGGCTGCCGTTTTCCCCATGCCCAGAGCTCGAAGAAAAAGTCAAGTATTTTTATTTGGCAGGGGTTATCCAGAAATTATAAATATTGATTTCCTAGCCGAAGACTAGGTCCTAAATATCAGATCGGTGGTGGTCCATCCGCCGCCAACACCGCCGATCAGCTGTGTTCAGATCTGGTGGCAGAAGGACGTTAACAGAGCCGGAATGGCACAGCTCACGGTGTCATGTCCATTGATAAGAACTACAGCTCAGCTAAGGAAAGGGCATCAATACTAGAAGTCTGGAAGACCCCTTTCATGGGAAATACAAGCATTTACTGAACCTGATATTCACCTCCACAGCCAATTTTCAATTTTATTTTTGCATTACTCCCTCCCCTTCTTCGAAGAGGTGTAACTTTTCTTTTTTTAGTTTTTTTCTTGTATACCCGTATGAGGATTCGTTTTTATGCGGGACGAGTTGTCGTTTTGATTGACACCAATCACTTTATCATAGAATTTATTGAAAAATGGGAAAAAATTCTAACCAGAATAATATAATGAAAAAATGCAATTCCGCCATTGCTTTTGAGTTTTGTTTTCACGTTGTGATAAAAATGACCTAGTGACATGACACGATTATAGCGATAAACATGAATAGATTATATTTTATTTAAGTGGTGAATAAAAGTTCAGCAGTTTGTTAAAAAAAATTATTGGGTCTGTGTCGGCATTTTCCAAGACCTTAACAAAATGTTTCGGGGTTTGGAAAATGGAGACACAAACCAACAATGTTATTTTTCCATGGATGGGGGGGGCTTTCTTTTTGCATGATGAGTTGAAGATTTTATTGACTTCAATTTAGGGTGCATACAACATTTTGATTGTTTATTCCATTTTTGTTTTTAGGGAGGTGTGGTACACAATAAACCAAAAATTCTGGCCTTTCTTTTTTTTTCTCTTTACAGTATTTACTAAATTGGCTAATTAATTGTATATTTTGACAGACTGAAATGTTATGCATGTGGTTATACCAAATACTGTGATATTTTTATTCTAATGAGGAGAAGGGAAATAAAAATGTTTATAATTTATAAAAATGTTTTTATATTTTGTAGTCCCCTTAGGGGACTTGAACTTGTGATTGTCTGATCGCTTATATTATATACTGCTAGACTACTGTATGGCAGTATATAGTGAAAATTGCAGTCTCCTATGAAAACCAGCATGTGGCTCTGCTTCCAACGAAGACTAAGATGACAGTGACGGGGACCAGCAGAAGGTCACTGGATGCCATGGAAGCCACTCCATCTAGAGGTTGATTAGACAGACTGACAGCAGCATGTAAATTGTTAACAGCGATCAAAGCTCAGCTACAGACGCTGCTGTTAGTAATGTAGCTGACAGGAGAGTCAGCTCCTAAGATGTCTCCACGTGCAGTGACCCTAAGGCTCACGTACATGTACGTCACTTTGTGCTATGATATTTAAGGGAGTCTACTAACCACATTCTGCACCTAAAGTATATTTATATGACTGGCGAAAGGTAGCAAAGCTGACCATTCAGCTGTAATGTCTGGGATCAGAGCGAATTCTGTTTCTGGTCACTTAAGCCTTAGATGCAACGATCAATAGGACAGCAGCGTCTAACTGGTTAGATAAAGAGATAGCAAAAACCTTCTGCTTTAATCTACCTCATCTAAGCGCATGATGTAGGCAAAGAGACCCTGAATCCAATGATTTATAACTTGGATTACTGGTTGCAGCCGTTCTGACACCAGAGCTTTTAGATTTAGCAATGCAGCAGAGCTGAGAAAGCTAACCCCACCCACACCAGGCCCTGTATATGCAATGTCCATAGACAGTGAGCTGCTTATCACAGGGCAGGGTGGAGTCAGATGATTGCCCGCCTGTCAGATAGTCACAGCAATGATAATCACCAGGTGATTAATCCTTCATTGTAAGTAAACAATAGAACACAGCAATTGAAGAAATCTGGGTCTAAAGGCCCCGTTACACATAACGATGTCACAGCGATCCGACCAACGATCCGACATGATGGGATCGCTGGGACATCGTTAGGCTGATCGCTGGTGAGCTGTCACAAGACAGCTCCTCCAGCGATCAGGACCAGCAACGCTGGTTTCTAATGTAAACATCAGGTATCCAGGAGCAGCGCGACTCCTGGATACCCCATGTTTACCTTGGAAACCGGCGTCCAGCATCGCTGGTCTCTCGCTGCCACATGCAGCGATGCATGCAGGCCAGCGTGAGACCAGCGATCGAAAAACGGCCCAGGCCGATCCTGCATGATCAGCGATAACCGGCAGGGGAGCCGGTCGTTGATCCCCGTCACAAACAGCGATCTCGCTGGCGAGATCGCTGTGGCGTCACAAAATCAGCGATCTCGCTATGTTCTTTTTTTCCCTGCATAACGACTCCCGCTTATGAATAGTCAATGTCAGGCAAGGGAAAAGGTAAATGCCCCAGAGATCATCTCTGATAAGGTCACATTGGGCTCAGCTAACATGCTCACAATGGAGGACATCAAGCAAAATCAAAATTATGTTTATTCAGTTCTGCAGCCATTATTCAATGATGTAGCAAATTTAACGGGACCAAACTAGTAAAAGGTCATCTTTGAGTTGAAAAAAAAAGCAGCAAAAGAATTGCAGGGAAAAAGTGAATGCGCATAAATAAAGAGGACTAATGATGGTTGAACCCAAACAGAAATGTTCGGCGTTCGTACCTGATGGTTACTATTCAGGTCTGAAGGCCGAACAAGGACTTCCTGCTGAAGTCCTCCAATGCAGCGTTTGGGGTAAGTCCGTGGTGGTGCTGAGGAGAGACTGAGACAGAGATTTTTTTTCTTTTCAGTTTGGGTATCCATATCCATTATTTTCAAGGGTTTCGGGTGGTTCTGGTGGAAGTTTGGGTACTGTTCTGGTGCCCAAACCGAAGTTTCTAAAAAGTTCGGGTCAGATACCAGAATCCGAATTTCCACCGGTCCTCCCCCCTAAAGAGGACATATCACAAGGAGTAATAATATGCTTATCACGTATAGGTCGTACCCAAGAAAGAGATAATTGAGGTCCGAAATTCAGGACATAGAGGTCCCACCATGCACGGGGCCTTTCTATAATCCCTCAAGGCGACATCCAGTGAAGAGCATCAAAATCTTAGCGTTCTAACTGAAAAAGCGAGATCTACAAGTGCTATACCCAGATAGTCCTGGGATAGGTCCTCTTTAGCTGATGGTCCAGCAATGTGGGGCTGGAGGAGAAAAGGTCCAGCTCCTGCACGGTTTGGTAGAGAGATAAACATAAGCAGCATGGTGGTGCACCCCCTGACCTTTATTGCTCAACAGTCGTGTTTTTGGGGAAACACAGAGAATGGGAAGATAGCACATATACCACACCGAGATGGCACGTCTGTTAAGAATGGGTCACCGAGGAGGAAAACTAAACAAGCCAAGCCACAGAAAACCAGAGAGGTTGCTAACTATGCAGATTGCAGACCCCTGATCCTAACCACACAACTAGCAGCAGCCGTGGAGCTTTCCTACGATGAATCTAGACGCCTCGTCACAGCCGGAGGACTAAATAAGCCTAAAGCAAGAAAAGGGAATAACTGCCCAGGAGCAGACCGCAAAGGAATAGACAGCCCCCACACATGTCTTGACGGTGAAACAAGATGAAAACACAAACACAGGCAGGAAAATAGGCTGAGCAAACGATGGGGCCCAAACTAACTAGAAAGGACAGGAAACGAAAGACACTGTCTGCAATCTGACGAAAAAACCCTACAAAAATAATGTCCAACACTTCTGATAACAAAATTAACCCTGAAGTCACTAGACTTCTCCCACTATATCAGCACTCTGAAATATTCTGAGACAGAGCAAAAAGAGGCCAAACTAGTAAGGGACAAAAAGCAAATTGGCAAATACAGAGAGAGGAAATTCAGCACAGTCCCAGCAGGGGCTGGCTGACCACACAAAAAACTTAATAGACCAACAAAATCAAGTGTGAACATTAGCAGAAACACTTAGCTTGAGATGACTGGAACAGAGCTGAAAACCAAGACCTGAAAAGCCAGAAGGAATCACCAGCACCAGAATAGGGCGTCGGCTGTCTTAAATCCAGTCTGAGATTCCAGAGATCCAATCGTTATCCTCATCATCAGGTGGCAGATCTCTACTAATTAAATCAACCTCACTACCTCCTGTTACCACCAGAGGGAGCCCGGAAGGAGAACTGACAACTGGTAGACCAGAAAAAGAACTCACAACAGTACCCCCCCTTGGAAGAGCCAATCGAAAAGAAACAGGATTAAGAATCTCCAAAATCTTATAAGGTCCAATAAATCTTGGCATAAATTGTTGGAGATGCAACCTTCATAGGAATATTCTTAGACGAAAACCAAACCATATCACCCACTTTAAACCGGGGACCAATGGTCCTATGCCGGTTGGAAAATCACTGGGCCTTTTCCCGAGAGAGTGACAACTTATCCACCACTTGGTCCCATATCTGCTGCATTCTCTCAACCACAGTGTCCACACCTGGGCAGGACGAAGATTCCACTTGCCCTGAAGAGAATCGAGGATGAAACCCAAAATTACAGAAAAAGGGTGACATCAAAGTGGCAGAACTAGCTCTATTGTTCAGCGCGAATTCGGCCAAGGGCAAAAATGAGACCCAATCATCCTGATCAGCAGATATAAAAAATCTTAAATAAGACTCCAAGGTCTGGTTTGTTCTCTCAGTCTGCCCATTGGTCTGGGGATGAAACACGGAGGAGAAGGATAACTGAATTCCCAGATTGGAACAAAAGGCTTTCCAGAATCTGGAAACAAACTGGACTCCTCTGTCCGACACAATGTTCTCAGGAATCCCATGTAACCGAACCACCTGTTGTAAAAACAAGGGCACCAACTCAGTGGAAAATGGCAACTTTGAGAGTGGTACAAGATAGACCATCTTCAAAAATCTATCAGAAAATCACCCAGATAACAGTCATTCTCTGAGAGACAGGAAGATCAGAAATAAAATCCATTGAGATATAGGTCCATGGCCTCTTGGGCACCGGCAGGGGCATCAGCAACCCACTAGAACGAGAACAGGGTTTTGACCGAGAACAAGTCCCACAGGACTATACAAAATTCCTGACAGCACGAGATAAGGCAGGCCACCAAAAAGACCGACTCACTAAATCTCTGGTACCAAAAATACCTGGATGACCAGCCAATGCGGAGCAATGAACTTCAGACATCACTCTCTTTCTCCACTGGTCAGGAACATACAATTTTCCCATAGGGCAACGCTCAGGTTTATCCTCCTGAAATTCCTCCAGGGTGTGACGAACAGCCCACGGCCGTTCGTCCAAATACGGGCGACTGACGGGGGTCCCGCTGCCACCAAAACGCGACGGACAGCGGACCCTGTGTCACCACTATGTCACAGTCCCACCACTGACACGGGTGTATCAGCGGACGGAGGGACGAGACACACTGCCGGCACACGGCTATCACAGGCACAGTTGGGCTTATCTTAGTTATCCCACCACTGGCACCATGTGACCAAAATATCCAGCAAGCTACTCTCGCTCTACAATTTGCCGCAGGGGGAGATTAATTTGGATGCCCCACCACTGCTATCAGTCTTCCAAGTACTGCTGGGATTTATGTATATCCCACTTTCTCAGTTCCACTTTGGAACTCGCAGCTCTCCGGCGCCCCCCTTACCCTCAGGTCAGTCAGGGAACTGCACCTAGGATAATTAGTGGCCGGACGGGCTGCCTGTTGTGAACCGGCAATCAGGCTTCTGCAGTAAGGGAATTCTCAATGCTGTGGCCGCAGCCCCTTATTCAGCAATATAAGACCCTTCGGTACTGCCAGCAAGCTGCAATAGCCGTACACAACGCGCTGCCACCAGTCACGGTTACTTAATTCACAGTGTTAAATTAAGAGGGTCCGTGGCAAACCCCTTGAATTAGTAGCGATTATCTATCAAAGGCGTATAGTTCGATTCTTAGAGCATAGAGACAGACTAAATATTAAATCATTTATTTTCCGAAAGAGGACAGTGATTACAGATAAAAGTTGCTATAAAATTGAGACATAAAATATGTACAGTACAGATATAAAATAAAAGGATTAAAACAGAGGTACACTCACGGTTGATCATGACTCTCTAGGCAAACCCATGCGGCGGAGAAAGAAGGCGGAGCCACACATCTCCACTCATCTGGAGTTCTTGTCAGCACGAGGATTGGAGCTCTTCTGTGCTGGTTTGCCCAGGGAAGGCCTTATAGGCTTTGCTTTGTGACATCACGGAGAGATGCATTCTGGGTTGATCCCTCCTCTCTCATCCGAGTTATGTTTTGGCTACAAAACTTAGATTAGCTATAACTTTATGGGAGAAGCTGGTATGGACTCATCAGTGGTATCATGTTTCCCAGCGTAATGAGCCCATCAAGAAAACATCAAACATCTATGCGATATGACCGTCCATTTGGGCGCAAATCATATCTCAGGTTCTGGACATCCGAGAGTTTTGCAACAGGCACCACAGCGAAGCTGGGTCTGCTCGGATCGCAGAAATATGATTTTTATATTTCTGCTGGGTATGGTTTTCGCGGGACAATCCCTTATTGTTTTATTCAAACTCCTGGTCTCAAACAAAGAGTTTAGTTCCCGCACTTTTTTTTCTCTTTCAGCTGAGAGAAGCCAAATGGTGTGAGGAAGATGGTCTAGCTAATTAACATTCCTGCTCTTCCAGAGGAAGTGGCAGGGTTGATAAAACCTGGGGGGAAGGAATTCCTACTACTGACAGTTTACAATGTCCTAGGATGGAGGATTTGTAGCACATTCCAACAGAAAACATATCTTGCAGACATTGTACATCACACCTCCCCCCTTAAGAGGGCGCTAAGGAGGCATTACCTCTCGGTAATCGGCCATGCGCACCTCAGCGGGTTCGCCCCGGCGGGACAACCCATCGGCATTGCCATTTTCACTGCCCTTCCTGTGTTTTACAGTAAAGTCGTACTGTTGTAGGGCAAGGCTCCAGCGGAGCAACCTTCCATTGGTTCCGGACACTGTGTGCAACCAGCTCAGAGGGTTGTGGTCAGTTACCACCGTGAAGGCGCGCCCGTACAGGTAGGGCTGCAAACGCTGCAGTGCCCACACCATGGCCAGACACTCCTTCTCGATGGTCGAGTATGCCACTTCCCTCGGCAAAAGTTTCCAGCTCAGATACAACACAGGGTGCTCTTGGTCCCCCGAATCGACCTGGCTAAGCACAGCACCGAGGCCAAACTCGCTGGCGTCGGTCTGTACCAGAAACGGGCGACTGCTGTCGACTGCTCTCAACACTGGAGAGCTGCACAGGGCTGCTTTCAAAGCTTGGAAAGCCGCTTCACAGTCATCTGTCCAGTTGACTGTTTGGGGTAGCCTCTGCTTGGTGAGGTCAGTCAAGGGTTTGGCAAGGGCGCTATAGTCCTGTACGAACCGCCTATAGTACCCTGCAGTGCCCAAGAAGGACTTCACCTGTTTCTTTGTCCTGGGGGTGGGCCAGGACACGATTGCGTCCACTTTTTCTGGCTCCGGAATCAAGGAACCCCTGCCTACCCGGTGCCCCAGGTAGTGGACCTTGTGCATGCCTATCTGGCACTTCCCCGGCTTGATGGTCAGGCCTGCCTGGTGAAGACGCTTGAGCACCTCCTGGAGGTGCTGAAGGTGTTCCTCCCAGGTGGAACTGAAGACGGCAATATCGTCTAAGTACGCCACCGCGTACTCCTCCAGTCCCCGAAGCAGGTGGTTGACCATCCGCTGGAAAGTGGCAGGGGCATTCTTCATGCCGAAGGGCATGACCGTGGACTCGTACAGTCCAAAGGGGGTGATAAAGGCGGATTTCTCCTGCGCCTCCGGGCTCAGGGGAATCTGCCAGTATCCCCGACTCAAATCCATGATAGATATGTACTTGGCTTTTGTCAACCGCTCGAGCAGATCCTCGATGCGCGGCATTGGGTGGGCATCAGAGGTTGTGATGGCGTTGAGCCCCCTGTAGTCCACACAGAACCGCGTGGTTCGATCCTTTTTAGGCACGAGGACTACAGGTGAAGCCCACGCGCTTTTTGACCGTCGAATCACCCCCAGCCTTAACATCTCATCGATCTCTTGGCGCATGACTTGTTGCACCGTCTCAGAGATCCGATAAGGTGTTCGCCGTAATGGGGCGCGATTCCCGGTGTCCACCTCATGAACCGCTAACTCCGTCCTCCCCGGTTGGTTGGTGATCACAGCCCGGAAGGGTTCCAGGGTGGCCATCAACTGCAACCGCTGGGGTACGGTTAGCAAACCACTTATCTCCATGTCCTCAATGGACCCATCGGCCTTGGCCTGGGCCAGCATGTCCAGGAGGGGATCTTCCTCCCCATCCTCTGGCAGATTGCAGACCGGTAGGACGCAAGCTTCACGTTCGTAGTGCGCCTTCAGCATGTTGACGTGAAAGGCCTTGCGCCTACCCCGAGCATGGTCAAGCGTGACCACGTAGGTGACCGGGTTGAGCTGTTGGTGGACGACGTACGGGCCTTCCCAGACTGCCTGAAGCTTATCCGTTGGTACAGGGACCAGCATCCACACCTTTTGACCCACCTGGTAGGTACGCTCCCGGGCGTTCTGGTCGTACCAGCGCTTCTGGTCAGCCTGAGCCTGCGTCATGTTGTCATGCACCAACTGCGTCAAGGTCTGCATCTTGTCACGGAAGCGCATGACATAATCCACGATGGACACTTCTGTGGGGTTTGGCTCATCTTCCCAGGATTCTCTTATCAACCCAAGGGGTCCCCGGACTCGCCTGCCATACAGGAGCTCGAAGGGGGAGAACCCGGTCGAGGCCTGCGGAACTTCTCTGTAAGCGAACAGCAGGTGTGGGAGGTACCGCTCCCAGTCGCGCCCTTGGGTCTCAACCAGTATGCGGAGCATCTGTTTGAGGGTACCGTTGAAACGTTCACACAAACCATTAGTCTGTGGGTGATACGGACTCGATACCAGCTGCGTCACCTGCATTTTCTCACAGAGAGCCTCCATTAGGCGAGACATGAATTGGGGCCCTTGATCGGTAAGCATCTCCCTGGGAAATCCTACTCTTGAAAAGATGGTCACCAGTGTGTCAGCCACCTTATCTGCCCTGGTTGAAGACAGAGCTACTGCCTCTGGGTACCGGGTAGCGTAGTCTACCACGGTGAGAATGTATCGCTTTCCGGAGCTGCTGGGGACGGACAGCGGTCCTACAATGTCCACCGCGATTCTCTGGAAAGGCTCCTCTATCACCGGCAAAGGAATAAGGGGAGCCTTAAGAGCAGGCCCCGCCTTACCCACTTTTTGACAGGTGGCGCAGGAGCGGCAGTAGTGTGTTACATCTGTCCCCATTTTGGGCCAATAGAAGTGTTGAGACAGCCGTGCCTTTGTTTTGCTGATCCCCAAGTGTCCAGCGAGTGGAATCTCATGGGCAATCCGCAACAACTCGGTTCTGAACTGATAGGGGACGACCAGCTGTCTTTCCCTCAACCACTCCTTTTTAGGATCTCCGGGTACTGTCTCCCGGTACAACCTTCCTCGTTCCCAGAACACCCTCTCCTTATCAGACTTGGAGGTGGGCGTCTCGGCGAGACCTCTCAATTTCTCCAGGCTGGCATCTGAGTGCAGAGCAGCCTGGAACTCCATGCTGGAGGCTGCCAGAAGTGACGTCAGGGTACCTCCTTTACTGGGACCCTCTGGAACCGGCTCTGGGTTCACCTCTGGTTCAGTCTCTCCTGTAGCAGCAGAGGGTCCAGAAGACAGTGCGTTACCTGCGATCTGGGCACTCTGACTGCGTGTGACAGCTGCTATGTATGCTGTCTCCCTGGGGATTTCTACAGACCCACCAGCCGGTGCTGCCCTGGGCTCTACCTCCCCATCCACCCCCAACACTTCAGGAGCAGTGCTACTTATGGGCCAGTGACCTTCCTCGGTGGCACTGGTCAGCTGCATGGCATTACCTTCCTCATGGTCCCCATGCACCTCCCCATTTCCTTGAGCACCGTTGCTTGCTCCTGCCAGGGGTTCCTCAGCCGTCTCACTCCGCAGAGTGACGGGGCCGAGCACTTCGGTACCTGTGGACACATCTACCGCTTCAAAGAAAGGGTTAACGGGTTCAGTCGGCACAGATACATCAACATCATCATCATACCTGGGGAAAGAATGGTTGTTAGTTGCATCATTACTCATCAAGGCATTAGCAGGTAACACATTCAGTTTTCCATCATCAACATCATCAGGGTTAACGTTACCCTTATTATCAGTTTGGGGAAGGGTGTCAGGGACATAGTATGCAACCATCCTCCCCAAGTCAGTCCCCAATAAAACATCAGTGGGCAGGTTTTCAGACACTCCCACCTCCCTCAACCCGCTCGCAGCACCCCAATCGAGATAAACCCGGGCCACTGGCAAGGGACAACGGTTGCCTCCAATCCCGGTGACAGTCAGGGTTTTCCCCTCGACAAACTCTTCAGGGGCCGCCAGTCCAGGACGGATGAGGGTTCGTTCAGCCCCGGTGTCCTTGAGGCCTGTAGCAAGACGGGCCCCCACCTGAACAGGTTGAACGTTGTCGTTAGCCCTCCCAACCACACCTCCCACCAAAAGAACAGAGGCGTTGGGCCTGGGGGCCTTGGCTGGGGGGTTCTTCGGCCTATCCGGACAGGTGTAAGAGAAGTGACCAGGCCGCTTGCAGTGGTGACACAGGCGACTGTCAGTAGCCGGCCTGTTGTTGGCAACAGGGACAGGGCCTCCGGAGGGACGGCTAGCTGGGGCACTGGGGTTGGTTGCCGGCTTACCCACTCTCCAGCTGGTGGTGACTGGCCTCCGCATCTCGGGCTTCCGGTTGGCCTCGTAGTTGTCAGCGATCTGCGCCGCTTTGTCCGCGTTCGTTGGTTCGCGGTCCAGGATGAACTGTCGGACCTCAGCTGGGCAGAGATGCAGGAACTGGTCTTTGATCATCAGGTCCCGTAGCTGCTCACAGGATTCAACGGACAGTCCATGGATCCACTGGTCAAAGTGGGTCCTGAGTCCTTGCACCACATCACTGTAGCTATCGTGTGGGCCACGTTGGAGGTGTCGGAACTTCTTTCGGTATACCTCAGGTGTCAGCCGGTATTTGGCGATCAGCGCCTGCTTTATGGCGTCATAGTCGTCATCGGCTTCTGGCGGAAGAGAAGCAAACGCCTCCAGAGCTTTGCCTTTTAGCCCTGGGGTCAAGTACCTTGCCCATTGGTCTCTAGGCAGCTGGTACTGTCGGCAGGCTTTCTCAAAGGCTCGCAGAAACGTGTCCAAGTCCCCGTCCTTTTCCATCACAGGAAAATGCTCTGTCCGGGGTTTAGGAGTCTGGACGCTGCTGGGCTCACTGGTTCGGGCTGTGGGGGCATTCCACCCCCGCTGGAGCATCTCCAGCTCATGGGCCCTCTGAGCTTGGCACTCGGCTCTCTCAGCCTCCGCTTGGCGCTCGGCTCGCTGCTCCGCTCTCTCTCGAGCTTGCTGGATCAGCTGCAGACGTCCGTCACGGTCTTCGGCAGGGAGTGCGTCCAAGGCCGCTTGCAGATAGGGGTCCAGCGTGCTCTGATTGAATGTGGGGCCCGCGCTCATGAGTGGAGCCTCTGCTGCAGCCCCATTGCCACTTGGGCCAACTTCTGCGCTCGCTGGATTCTGGTCGTTGTCCAGCTGCACTAGAGCCGCGATCATTTGAGCTCTGTTTTTGTTCGTGGCGTCAAGGCCTTGGTACGTGCATAACCCAGCAAGAACTTCCTTTGTCTGCCGGTTGTACCAAGGTTCTCCTTTTGCCGCCATGGTTGCCAAATAAAAGATAGAAAAAGAAAAACGAAGAAACGGGAGGGGGATACTTGCAAGTACACACTAATGTCTCAGGACTAGTAACCACTGAGTCTGTTCTCCAAAACCTATGATGCAGGATTCCCGCAGGAACCGTGCAGGTTTTTAGTGAGAGGAATGATTGCTCAAACCAAATCACTAATGCTCTAGGATTATCCCACCGCTCTGCCACCAATAAGTGACGAACAGCCCACGGCCGTTCGTCCAAATACGGGCGACTGACGGGGGTCCCGCTGCCACCAAAACGCGACGGACAGCGGACCCTGTGTCACCACTATGTCACAGTCCCACCACTGACACGGGTGTATCAGTGGACGGAGGGACGAGACACACTGCCGGCACACGGCTATCACAGGCACAGTTGGGCTTATCTTAGTTATCCCACCACTGGCACCATGTGACCAAAATATCCAGCAAGCTACTCTCGCTCTACAATTTGCCACAGGGGGAGTTTAATTTGGATGCCCCACCACTGCTATCAGTCTTCCAAGTACTGCGGGGATTTATGTATATCCCACTTTCTCAGTTCCACTTTGGAACTCGCAGCTCTCCGGCGCCCCGCCTTACCCTCAGGTCAGTCAGGGAACTGCACCTAGGATAATTAGTCGCCGGACGGGCTGCCTGGTGTGAACCGGCAATCAGGCTTCTGCAGTAAGGGAATTCTCAATGCTGTGGCCGCAGCCCCTTATTCAGCAATATAAGACCCTTCGGTACTGCCAGCAAGCTGCAATAGCCGTACACAATGCGCTGCCACCAGTCACGGTTACTTAATTCACAGTGTTAAATTAAGAGGGTCCGTGGCAAACCCCTTGAATTAGTAGCGATTATCTATCAAAGGCGTATAGTTCGATTCTTAGAGCATAGAGACAGACTAAATATTAAATCATTTATTTTCCGAAAGAGGACAGTGATTACAGATAAAAGTTGCTATAAAATTGAGACATAAAATATGTACAGTACAGATATAAAATAAAAGGATTAAAACAGAGGTACACTCACGGTTGATCATGACTCTCTAGGCAAACCCATGCGGCGGAGAAAGAAGGCGGAGCCACACATCTCCACTCATCTGGAGTTCTTGTCAGCACGAGGATTGGAGCTCTTCTGTGCTGGTTTGCCCAGGGAAGGCCTTATAGGCTTTGCTTTGTGACATCACGGAGAGATGCATTCTGGGTTGATCCCTCCTCTCTCATCCGAGTTATGTTTTGGCTACAAAACTTAGATTAGCTATAACTTTATGGGAGAAGCTGGTATGGACTCATCAGTGGTATCATGTTTCCCAGCGTAATGAGCCCATCAAGAAAACATCAAACATCTATGCGATATGACCGTCCATTTGGGCGCAAATCATATCTCAGGTTCTGGACATCCGAGAGTTTTGCAACAGGCACCACAGCGAAGCTGGGTCTGCTCGGATCGCAGAAATATGATTTTTATATTTCTGCTGGGTATGGTTTTCGCGGGACAATCCCTTATTGTTTTATTCAAACTCCTGGTCTCAAACAAAGAGTTTAGTTCCCGCACTTTTTTTTCTCTTTCTGCTGAGAGAAGCCAAATGGTGTGAGGGAGATGGTCTAGCTAATTAACATTCCTGCTCTTCCAGAGGAAGTGGCAGGGTTGATAAAACCTGGGGGGAAGGAATTCCTACTACTGACAGTTTACAATGTCCTAGGATGGAGGATTTGTAGCACATTCCAACAGAAAACATATCTTGCAGACATTGTACATCACACAGGGCGCGTATCAAATCGGGCGAAATGGCAGAAAGAACTACCCCCTCACCTAGGATGGTACTAGGCTCGGTCACATTAAGAGAATCAGCAAAGAAACTCCTAGAAAGGGCATTTGCCTTAACATTCTTAGTGCCCGGAAGAAAATAGACCACAAAATTAAAACGCGTGAAAAACAAGGCCCATCTAGCCAGTCTAGGATTCAAGCGTTTGGCCGACTCCAGATAAATCAAATTCTTGTGATCGGTGAGGACCACAACTTGATGTCTAGCTCCCTCCAACCAATGTCTCCACTCCTCAAATGCCCATTTCATGGCCAACAGTTCCCGATTCCCCACATCATAGTTACGTTCGGATGGAGAACTTTCGAGAAAAGAAGGCACAGGAATTCACCTTAGAAGTCACAGGGTCTTTTTGGGACAAAACAGCTCCTGCACCAATCTCAGAAGCATCTACCGCCACCTGAAATGGAAGTGAGACATCAGGTTGCCGTAAAACTGGAGCTGAAGTAAATCTCCGCTTAAGCTCCTGAAATGCTGAGTCAGCCTCAGGAGACCAATTCAGCACATCAGCGCCCTTCTTGGTCAGATCAGTCAGTGGTTTGACAATACCAGAAAAATTACCTATAAATTTACGATAGAAATTAGCAAAACCCAAAAACTTCTGGAGAGCCTACCGTTTTTTTGCGGATCCACCAAGTTTTTTGCGTCCGCCGGCATGCCTGGACGGACCCCGCAACTTTTTTTGTTGTTGTAGGATCCGCATTTTCCAGTGCGCCTGCCTGGAGAAAGGAAGTCACGGAGAAAATTAACCCTGAAATCCTTTCTGGCGTCCGAAAAAAAAATTCTCTCTCGCGGTTCCTTTAAAATTCAGCGGATCCGTCAAAAAAATGGATCCTGTGCTATCCGTTCACATCAGTTAGGAACGGATCCGCTTTTTCGCATATTTGGCGGATTTCAACTGACACTAAAAACTGAAGTGTGAAAGAGGCCTTATCGTTGATCGCGCGAGAACGTCCAGGACTGTTTCTCGTCGTCAGCTTCCTGTGGAGCCGGGCGGGAGGACGCAGGATCGCCTAGTGTGACCGGTAAGTAGCGATCCCCGTCCCCAGCGATGTCGCTGGTGAGATCTGCCTGTGTGGCAGCTCACTAGCGACCACTTAGCGAAATACCAGCGATCCTGACCGCGTCATATCGCTGGTCGGGATCGCTTGTACATCGCTAAGTGTGACAGTACCTTTTGAGAGTGCCTGCTGGTTTACTAAGCTTGACCTCAGGGGGGCGTATAATCTTATTCGCATCAAGCACGGGGATGAATGGAAGACGGCGTTTAATACTCCGGAGGGACATTTTGAGTACCTGGTGATGCCTTTTGGGCTCACTAATGCCCCTTCTGTCTTCCAGTCCTTTATGAATGATATTTTCCGTGACTTTGTGGATAAGTTTTTGATCATCTATCTGGATGATATTTTGATCTTTTCTAGTGATTGGGATTCTCATGTGGAACATGTCCAGACTGTGAAAAAAATGAGTTCACAACACACGTCCTTATGTAGCCCTGATGTTATCAGAAATGTGCATCACGACCGCACTTCACTATTCACCACCATCTCCCCAATGTCCTGACCCACAATGATCCACTCCTCATGCCAGAACAGAGAAGTGCTGGGTCATCAGATGTGACATTAACAGAGTCATCCAAAATACCCATGGCTGTAATAGGAGATGTCCGAGGCGAGGGAAGTGCCAATATCAGAATTACAACTTTATCTTTGCATTCACATTAAGACACAGTTTTAGTCTCAGTTCACACTGATGTCAAATTTCAACTGTAAAGGAAAAGTCCACCTTAAAAATGTTTTGCAGAAAAATATATACCGTACATTTCCATACACTTCCATAATGTAGGATTTACCTGTGTGTTAACGAATGACGGCAACGTTCTGTGTTTATTTGGTCTCATCGCAGTATTACCGTTCTACTTCTTCTACATGTAAAGAGAACCTGTCATCAGGATTATAAACCCCAATCTAAAGGCATGTAAGGTACTTTAAAGTGGAACGCGTTAACATTTTTATAGTTCGGTCCTGAAATATTTGGACAGTAGCACCAGTTTTGTCCTTTTCGCTGTTTGCCAAAACATATTCAAGATACAGTTCTATGATCACTATGGGTTTAAAGTGCAGACTCTCAGTTTTAATTTGAGGGTATTCACATCCTAATTGGAGTATGGGTTTAGGAATTACAGCTCTTTAATATGTAGCCACTACTTTTTTTTAAAAAAAAAAAAGGGACCAAAAGAAATCGGAAAATAATCTCAAAAGCTCTTTAATGGGTTATTTCCTTGTTAATTTGTCATCAATTAAGCAGGTAGAAGGTCTGGAGCTGATGCCAGCTGTGGCATTTGCATTTGTAAGCTGTTGATGTGAACCCACAATATGCGGTCACAGGAGTTTTTAATGGAAGAGACACAGACCCTCATTAGGCTAAAATAAAAGAAGAAATCAAAGAGATAGCAGAAATGTTAGGAGTGGCCAAAGCAACAATTTGGTACATACTGCATGACAAGAGCGCACTGGTGAGTTTGGGAACTCAAAGAGTGCAGGGAGTCCAAGGAAGACAACCGCAATGGATGATCGCAAAATCATTTCCATGGTGAAGAAAAAACCCTTTCACAGCATCCACCCAAATGAACACTCTCCAGGAAGTTGGTCTTTCACAAGACCAAATATAGAGGGTTCACCAAAAAGGTGCAAAACCATTCATCAGTGCTAGGCCACGTTCACACGTTCAGTATTTTACATCAGTATTTGTAAGCGAAAACCAGGAGCGGGCGACAAATACAGAAGTGGTGACATGTTTCTATTATAATTTTCCTCTGATTGTCCCACTCCTGGTTTTGGCTTACAAATACTGTTACAAAAAATTGACAATACTGAAGGTGGGAACATGGCCTTAAAAACAGAAAGGCCAGATTAGACTTTGCCAAAGAAACATTTAAAGAAGCTGTCCAGTTCTGGAAAAGCATTCTTAGGACAGATGAAACTAAGATCAACATCTATCAGAATGATGGGAAGAAGAAAATATGGAGAAGACTTGGAACGGCTCATGATCCAAAGCACAGCACATCCTTTGTAACACATGGTGGAGGCAGTGTGATGGCATGGGTATGTATGGCTACCAATGGCGCCGGGTCACTAGACAGAAGCAGCCTGATGAGTTCTGAAGTGTACAGGGCGATACTTTCTGCTCAGAATCAACCAAATGCAGCAAGGTTGATTTGACGCCGCATCACAGGTCAGATGGACAATGACCCAATGCATACTGTGAAAGCAACAGGAGTTTAAGGGCACCCTCACACTTAGCGATCTCGCTAGCGAGATCGCTGCTGAGTCACAAGTTTTGTGCCGCAACAGCGATCTCACCAGCGAGATCGCTGTGTGACAGCGATCAGCGACCGGCCCCCTGCCAGTATCGCTGATCGCTCTTGGAAAGCCCTGGACATTTCTTTCATCGCTGGTCTCCCGCATCGCTGCATGTGACAGGCGGGAGACCAGCGATCAGCTGGTAACTAAGGTAAACGCAGGGTTTCTAAGCACCGGGCGGTGCCTAAAACCCTCTTTGTACCTTAGTTACCAGCGCGCTGATGCAGGGAGCTGGTAACTAAGGTACACATCGGGTTTCTAAGTGACGCACATCCCTTAGAAACCCGATGTGTACCTTAGTTACCAGCTCCCTGCATCAGCGCGCTGATAACTAAAGTACACAGCAACGCCGGGCACTTGGCGTCGCTGGTGCTGATCGTTGGTGAAGCTGTCTGTGTGACAGCTCACCAGCGATCATGTAGCGACTCACCAGCAATCCTGTCACGTTGATATCGTTGTCAGGATCGCTGGTGAATTCGCTATGTGTAACTCCAGGTTAAGGCAATGAAGTGGAATATTAGGCAATGGCCGAGTCACCCACCAGATCTCAACCCATCAAGCAGCATTTACCATGCTTAAGGGGAACCTGTCAAGCAGGATTGTGCACAGTAACCTACATATAGTGTCAGGTCGGCGCCGATATACTGATTACAATGATACCTGGTGATGAAATCCAGCTTGTGTTGTTGATTAATCTTTATTGTCAGTTTTCAGTTAATGATATGCTCGTGCCCCGAGGCTGCCTGTGGAGGTCTTTATGTGATCCCTCAGTGACCTGCCCCTTAATTTACATAATGAATATTATACATACATCATGAAAAAAACCCATGTGCAAGCAGGCACCGGCCGTGGCACCTGTGCTGCAGCATAATCGCATATGTACTGCATATATAATTAATATGCTTCAGGTCATCTTGATATTAAAAAAAAAATCTATTTCAAAATGGCGCCCGCCGCACCTGTGCAGTAGGAGCTATCGATGTATATAGAGGTGATCCGATAGCTGCAACTGTGCATGCAGCGCCATCTCGCTACAGAAAAAAAAATTCCTTCCTCCATGATGACGCTGCCCGTGCCTGTGCAATAGCAGCTATCGGACCACCCCTATATACATCGATAGCTGCTACTGTATGTGACAACTGCTTAAAAGGCAATGCCCAACATAAAAGGTAAACACCTAGAATGGTAAGGCTATGTGTACACGCTGCGGGTTTTTCCGCTCGGATCCGCAGGTAAAACCGCAGGTAAAGTGACCTGCGGTTTTCCTGCGGATTAGCCTGCGGTTTCACACCTCTACTATGCTAAAAGTGTGAAACCGCTGCGGAATCCGCCCAAAGAACTGACATGCTGCGGTTTGTAAACCGCGGAAAAAACCGCAGCGTGAGCACAGCGGATTTGTAATGCCATAGGCTAACATGGTACTGTACCATGTCTGCGGAACTGCTGCGTTTCCGCAGGGCCAAAACCGCAGCGGAAACGCAGCAGAATCCGCAGCGTATGCACATAGCCTAACTCCTGGAAGATAACATTACACAACTGAAAAAAAAGGAAGAACTGCCAAAAAGACAATAATAAAATGTCACAGCCCGTTCACTGCACTTACAATTTATTAGCATACATTAATCATGGATTTCTCTAAAACAGCAAAACAGAATTCTAGAAGCAAAGTAAGGACTTACACTGCATTAAAGCACCTTGTCTTCACACGCCATTTGTTAGGAGTCAGGTTCCTGCGTCTGCTCTGCAGGAATCCAGACCCTTACATTCTGCGGTCGCTTGCTCTTTATCTACCGCAGAGGAGATTGCCTTGCAGCTAATCTCTCCAGGGGCTAAGTCCCTCTGTCCTACTGAGCATGCTCATGAGACGGTTTCCCATTGGAGATCGGGAGTCATGTGCTCAGGTCCTGCTCCAGATCTCATTGGTCCATCTTGGAGATCTGGAAGCTTCCGGAAGGTCCCGGCTGCTATAAAAAGCGTGCATGGCCGTTCCGCCATGCGCTAGTATAGACTATACTGCTATGTGTGAATGGTGACGGATGTATGATTTTGGTGACTGACTTATTATGAAACCTCTTCCCTCTGATATTACGCATGTGTTTAGGGAATTAGTTCAGTAGTCTGCGCCAGTCTGTGGCAAGCCTTAGGCCACTGTGCACACCGCACCTCTGCGCTAGCGTCCGACATAGCGCCTGCTTTGCAGCTGTGTCGTCCAGCGGCAGTGTCCTGCGCCGCGCTGCAGCCCTTCTTGGCATTCGCAGTAGTGACGCCGCACATACAGTAGATCTAGACGGACGCAGCCCCTCTGTCTTAGTTCCTGCTCCTGTGACCTTATACCGTGTGTGCATTTACCTGTGGTCTGTGACACTAACAGGTTCAGTGTTTTTGTATGTTTATGTTGTGGCGCCTCTGCTTGTGAACAGAGCCCGCTTTGCGCACTTCGGGTGAAGTCTAACCCGTGCGCATTATACCGCCATATTGCTTGTCTGTCATTACCTAGCAGGCGGTTTAACATCTACAGCACGGTGGATACGGAGCGTTGGAAGACCATTTCCAGTGACTACCTCTTGAAGCAAGCTCATCAAGAGAATGCCAAGAGTGTGCAAAGCAGTAATCAAAGGAAAAGGTGGCTACTTTGAAGAACCTAGAATATAAGACATATTTTCAGTTGTTTCACACTTTTTTGTTAATTATATAATTCCACATGTGTTAATTCATAGTTTTGATGCCTTCAGAGTGAATCTACAATTTTCATAGTCATGAAAATAAAGAAAACTCTTTGAATGAGAAGGTGTGTCCAAACTCTTGGTCTGTACTGTATGTATATACACACACCATGACTTATCTCGGCTGAGATAAAGCCTAGATCCTCAGGCTACATTCACACTATGGGCGAAGCCAGGATCAAACCTGGGGGGGGGGGGGGGAACCTCATACTGTTCTGCAGAATTTCATACTGCACACCTCAGCTGCTGCAGAACCTCATACTGCACACCCCTACACTTGAAAATAAAGCCTGCACCTTAAGATGTGGTGAATGCAGTCTATTTATTCCAACTATCAATTGATGTTGATGTGTTACTGAAGACGAGCAATGCCTGTCCTGGGCGTCCTTTTGGGCAGCTATGAGGTGTACCTGACTGGTGCTAAAAAAAAGGAGTGTTAGGCTGTGTGCACACGTACCGGAACTCTCGCGGAAATTACCGCGAGAATTCCGGAATTCCAGTCCGCGGGAAAATCGCATTTTAAATTCCCGCGATTTTCCCGCGGAAAAACTAGCATTTTGCAAGCGTATTTAGCTTGCAAAATGCTAGCATTCTCCAAGCGATCTGTAGCATCTCTTGGAGAACTGATTGACAGATTGGTCACACTCGTCAAACATAGTGTTTGACGAGTGTGACCAACTTTTTACTACTGAGGCCGCCTATGCAGCATCAGTAGTAAAAGATAAAATGTAAAAAAAAATAAAAAATGGTGTTATTCTTACCCTCCGACGTCCCGCGCATCCGTTCCCAGTAATCCTTTGCGAAAATGCCCGCAATGACGTCAGTTCTCGCGGGATCGCGACGTCTCGCGGTTATTCGCGATGACGTCGCGCGAATGACCGCGAGACTTCGCGATCCCGCGAGAACGGACGCCATCGCGGGCATTTTCGCAAAGGATTACTGGGAACGAGAGCGTGAAGAGAAGCGGAAAGACTGCGCGGGACGTCGGAGGGTGAGAATAACAATATTTTTTATTTTTAAATTCTATTTTTTACAGGGATATGGTGCCCAAAGCCCGGAGGACAGTCTCCTCTCCTCCGGACCGTGGGTACCATCCGCAATTGTTCTGCTTACTTTCCGCATGGTGTGCACAGGCACATGCGGGAAGTAAGCGGAACAATGCAATCCTATGGGTGCGGGATCGCCGCGATTCCGCAAATTAATGAGCATGCTGCGGTTTTTACCGCGAAGCGATTCCGCCGCGGTAAAAACCGCAGCATTAGCACAGCATTGCGGAATCCCATAGGAATGCATGGGATGCTTATTTTTCGCGTTTTCGCGGCAAAATCGAGCGGTTAAAACCGCCGCGGAAACGCGAAAAAAATGCCACGTGTGAACTCAGCCTTAGTCTGTGTGCGATCCGGCTTTCATTCTTTTTGGTTCAGATAAGATATGGATAGACAGATATGGATAAATGGATAGAGCAGATTTCTAATCTGCTTTTGCTATTGAAAACATCTATGAGCTCAAAAACCTTTCAGGTGATGCAGTTTTTTAAAAAGCTGATCTGCTTTTGCAACTGAAAAACGTATCCTCAAAAAGCGCAGGAAAAACGCTGTGTGTGAATGTAGCCTTAGATCAGGAATAGAATAGCCATTTATAGGACATTTCATAACTTTCCCAAATTCCTATGAAAAAATATTCAGCGCATTCTGCATTGAACTACTGTACCCAATTTATTATATATTTTAGGAGTCGGTCCATTTTATACCGACTCCACCAAAATGAGCACCGACTCCAACTCCACAGCCCTGGTAGTGCCGACATGGTTTTGGCAGTCAGTGACTTAGTGGCTCGCAGCTCACTGATTGGCTGCAGTGCTGTTGACTTGACATCAGAGCTGTACACAGTAATGTAATGGGAGCAGCGGCAGATACTTGTTGCTGGACTTAGGGAAAATTGGTAAAGTGCGGATTGCTTTTCTTACAACAATCTGCAGCAAGGAGACAGAGGTTCTCCAAAACCAGAAAACCCTTTAAATATGTGACTCAGAGACCGGTCCCCATAGGAGCTGACTGATCTTGCACTTTGTGAGAAATATATTTTTTATGAATTTGACAAAAATCCAAGAAAAAGACATTCAATCCCATCTACTGGATCGCCTGATGACCTTATGTGTGAGGGATGACAAAATGGATAGTTTAAAAACCAATAGAAAAGAGGGAAAAGAAACAACACTGCCCCCACCACCACAACAGAGAGGAGCAAGTCTGTCCCTCTGCGTTGGGCAGGACCGTCACCGTGCTGGAAGGCACTTGTGGCAAACGCATACAGACATCGGATGTGTATCCGAACGCAGCCACGCTTCGCCAAACATCACAGACCGCTAATGACTTTTATACACTGAAAAGTCCAGAGGCTGATGGCATAAAACAGGCAATGACCACTACAAAGCAGAAGTCATGGCTGTGTACATAGGACAACGTGCTGCCGAGAACAGGGATGTTTATGGAGGACACTCTGTGGTAGGGAGACCGGCAGACCGATTACACCGGCTGATTTGTCAGGATACGAGTGACCCTAGGAGCTCTACATCCCAATAATCACCACATCCACATGCCCAGCACTGAGATCTGTAGGGCAGCTCATCCTTGCACCGTGCGCCCCCTGCAGGGCATGGAGGGTCACACTGCCAGCCATCTCCTGACACGCCCCATACACAGTAATACTGTAGACCGGCTGCTGTATACAACGGTGTGGGCAGCAGATGACAGGTGTGTGACAGCCATCACCTACAATGTAAGACCACCGTCCTGATGAGCGGTCACTACGCCCAGCAGAGGCGCCGCAGCACACACTGATCATGGCCGGACTCACCCAACACCAGCACCATCTGACCACACAGGCAGTAATACACGTGCAGCGGCTTCTCGCCATCGTCATACTCCTCCCGATCGCGGGTGTCCGAGCAGACCACCGACCGAGACACCACCTTCGGCATCACGACACAAACACGGACCGCCGCACTGAGATAGAGCGCTCTCACATTCGTCGCGGTAAGATGACGTCACTGCACATGTTTCTTTACAACTTTATTGATACTTCTAAAAAGAACATAGCAATGACAGAGGAACGCAGCAGAACTTCAGTGCAGCTCTGCGAGGCGCCGGTGTCACGGAACCTGTGTATAGTGTGGATCCACAGCGCATCAAGCCCCCAACTCCTCTCATACAGGCGGGGGATAGTATGGCAGCCCCCAACTCCTCTCATACAGGCGGGGGATAGTATGGCAGCCCCCAACTCCTCTCATACAGGCGGGGGATAGTATGGCAGCCCCCAACTCCTCTCATACAGGCGGGGGATAGTATGGCAGCCCCCCAACTCCTCTCATACAGGCGAGAGATAGTATGGCAGCCCCCCAACTCCTCTCATACAGGCGGGGGATAGTATGGCAGCCCCCCAACTCCTCTCATACAGGCGGGGGATGGTATGGCAGCCCCCCAACTCCTCTCATACAGGCGAGAGATAGTATGGCAGCCCCCCAACTCCTCTCATATAGGCGGGGGATAGTATGGCAGCCCCCCAACTCCTCTCATACAGGCGGGGGATAGTATGGCAGCCCCCCAACTCCTCTCATACAGGCGGGGGATAGTATGGCAGCCCCCCAACTCCTCTCATACAGGCGAGAGATAGTATGGCAGCCCCCCAACTCCTCTCATACAGGCGGGGGATAGTATGGCAGCCCCCCAACTCCTCTCATACAGGCGGGGGATAGTATGGCAGCCCCCCAACTCCTCTCATACAGGCGGGGGATAGTATGGCAGCCCCCCAACTCCTCTCATACAGGCGGGGGATAGTATGGCAGCCCCCCAACTCCTCTCATACAGGCGGGGGATAGTATGGCAGCCCCCCAACTCCTCTCATACAGGCGGGGGATAGTATAGCAGCCCCCCAACTCCTCTCATACAGGCGAGAGATAGTATGGCAGCCCCCGACTATTCTCACACAGGCGGGTGAAAGTATGGCAGCCCCCCAACTCCTCTCACACAGGCGAGAGATAGTATGGCAGCCCCCGACTATTCTCACACAGGCGGGTGATAGTATAGCAGCCCCCCAACTCCTCTCATACAGGCGAGAGATAGTATGGCAGTCCCCGACTATTCTCACACAGGCGGGTGATAGTATGGCAGCCCCCGACTATTCTCACACAGGCGGGTGATAGTATGGCAGCCCCCCAACTCACACAGGCGAGAGATAGTATGGCAGCCCCCGACTATTCTCACACAGGCGGGTGATAGTATGGCAGCCCCCCAACTCCTCTCATACAGGCGAGAGATAGTATGGCAGCCCCCGACTATTCTCACACAGGCGGGTGATAGTATGGCAGCCCCCCAACTCCTCTCATACAGGCGAGAGATAGTATGGCAGCCCCCGACTATTCTCACACAGGCGGGTGATAGTATAGCAGCCCCCCGACTATTCTCACACAGGCGGGTGATAGTATGGCAGTCCCCGACTATTCTCACACAGGCGGGTGATAGTATAGCAACCCCCGACTATTCTCACACAGGTGGGTGATAGTATGGCAGTCCCCGACTATTCTCACACAGGCGGGTGATAGTATGGCAGCCCCCGACTATTCTCACACAGGCGGGTGATAGTATGGCAGCCCCCGACTATTCTCATACAGGCGGGTGATAATATGGCAGCCCCCCAACTCCTCTCACACAGGCGGGTGATAGTATGGCAGCCCCCGACTATTCTCACACAGGCGGGTGATAGTATGGCAGCCCCCCAACTCCTCTCATACAGGCGGGTGATAGTATGGCAGCCCCGACTATTCTCACACAGGAGGGTGATAGTATGGCAGCCCCGACTACTCTCACACAGGCGGGTGATAGTATGGCAGCCCCCCAACTCCTCTCACACAGGCGGGTGATAGTATGGCAGCCCCGACTATTCTCACACAGGCGGGTGATAGTATGGCAGCCCCGACTACTCTCACACAGGCGGGTGATAGTATGGCAGCCCCCCAACTCCTCTCATACAGGCGGGTGATAGTATGGCAGCCCCGACTATTCTCACACAGGCGGGTGATAGTATGGCAGCCCCCGACTATTCTCACACAGGCGGGTGATAGTATGGCAGCCCCGACTATTCTCCCACAGGCGGGTGAAAGTATAGCAGCCCCCGACTATTCTCACACAGGCGGGTGATAGTATGGCAGCCCCGACTATTCTCATACAGGCGGGGGATAGTATGGCAGCCCCAGACTATTCTCACACAGGCGGGTGATAGTATAGCAGCCCCCGACTATTCTCATACAGGCGGGTGATAGCATGGCAGCCCCGACTATTCTCATACAGGCGGGGGATAGTATGGCAGCCCCCGACTATTCTCACACAGGCGGGTGATAGTATGGCAGCCCCCGACTATTCTCACACAGGCGGGTGATAGTATGGCAGCCCCCCAACTCCTCTCACACAGGCGAGAGATAGTATGGCAGCCCCCGACTATTCTCACACAGGCGGGTGATAGTATGGCAGCCCCCCAACTCCTCTCATACAGGCGAGAGATAGTATGGCAGCCCCCGACTATTCTCACACAGGCGGGTGATAGTATAGCAGCCCCCCGACTATTCTCACACAGGCGGGTGATAGTATGGCAGTCCCCGACTATTCTCACACAGGCGAGTGATAGTATAGCAACCCCCGACTATTCTCACACAGGTGGGTGATAGTATGGCAGTCCCCGACTATTCTCACACAGGCGGGTGATAGTATGGCAGCCCCAGACTATTCTCACACAGGCGGGTGATAGTATGGCAGCCCCCGACTATTCTCATACAGGCGGGTGATAATATGGCAGCCCCCCAACTCCTCTCACACAGGCGGGTGATAGTATGGCAGCCCCGACTATTCTCACACAGGAGGGTGATAGTATGGCAGCCCCGACTACTCTCACACAGGCGGGTGATAGTATGGCAGCCCCCCAACTCCTCTCATACAGGCGGGTGATAGTATGGCAGCCCCCGACTATTCTCATACAGGCGGGTGATAATATGGCAGCCCCCCAACTCCTCTCACACAGGCGGGTGATAGTATGGCAGCCCCCGACTATTCTCACACAGGCGGGTGATAGTATGGCAGCCCCCCAACTCCTCTCATACAGGCGGGTGATAGTATGGCAGCCCCGACTATTCTCACACAGGCGGGTGATAGTATGGCAGCCCCGACTACTCTCACACAGGCGGGTGAAAGTATGGCAGCCCCCAAACTCCTCTCATACAGGCGGGTGATAGTATGGCAGCCCCGACTATTCTCACACAGGAGGGTGATAGTATGGCAGCCCCGACTATTCTCACACAGGAGGGTGATAGTATGGCAGCCCCGACTACTCTCACACAGGCGGGTGATAGTATGGCAGCCCCCCAACTCCTCTCATACAGGCGGGTGATAGTATGGCAGCCCCGACTATTCTCACACAGGCGGGTGATAGTATGGCAGCCCCGACTACTCTCACACAGGCGGGTGATAGTATGGCAGCCCCCCAACTCCTCTCATACAGGCGGGTGATAGTATGGCAGCCCCGACTATTCTCACACAGGAGGGTGATAGTATGGCACCCCCACTACTCTCACACAGGCGGGTGATAGTATGGCAGCCCCCCAACTCCTCTCATACAGGCGGGTGATAGTATGGCAGCCCCGACTATTCTCACACAGGCGGGTGATAGTATGGCAGCCCCGACTACTCTCACACAGGCGGGTGATAGTATGGCAGCCCCCCAACTCCTCTCATACAGGCGGGTGATAGTATGGCAGCCCCGACTACTCTCACACAGGCGGGTGATAGTATGGCAGCCCCCCAACTCCTCTCATACAGGCGGGTGATAGTATGGCAGCCCCGACTATTCTCACACAGGCGGGTGATAGTATGGCAGCCCCCGACTATTCTCACACAGACGGGTGATAGTATGGCAGCCCCGACTATTCTCCCACAGGCGGGTGAAAGTATAGCAGCCCCCGACTATTCTCACACAGGCGGGTGATAGTATGGCAGCCCCGACTATTCTCATACAGGCGGGGGATAGTATGGCAGCCCCCGACTATTCTCACACAGGCGGGTGATAGTATAGCAGCCCCCGACTATTCTCACACAGGCGGGTGATAGTATGACAGCCCCGACTATTCTCACACAGGCGGGTGATAGTATGGCAGCCCCCGACTATTCTCATACAGGCGGGTGATAGCATGGCAGCCCCGACTATTCTCATACAGGCGGGGGATAGTATGGCAGCCCCCGACTATTCTCACACAGGCGGGTGATAGTATGGCAGCCCCCGACTATTCTCACACAGGCGGGTGATAGTATGGCAGCCCCCCAACTCCTCTCACACAGGCGAGAGATAGTATGGCAGCCCCCGACTATTCTCACACAGGCGGGTGATAGTATGGCAGCCCCCCAACTCCTCTCATACAGGCGAGAGATAGTATGGCAGCCCCCGACTATTCTCACACAGGCGGGTGATAGTATAGCAGCCCCCCGACTATTCTCACACAGGCGAGAGATAGTATGGCAGTCCCCGACTATTCTCACACAGGCGGGTGATAGTATAGCAACCCCCGACTATTCTCACACAGGTGGGTGATAGTATGGCAGTCCCCGACTATTCTCACACAGGCGGGTGATAGTATGGCAGCCCCCGACTATTCTCACACAGGCGGGTGATAGTATGGCAGCCCCCGACTATTCTCATACAGGCGGGTGATAATATGGCAGCCCCCCAACTCCTCTCACACAGGCGGGTGATAGTATGGCAGCCCCCGACTATTCTCACACAGGCGGATGATAGTATGGCAGCCCCCCAACTCCTCTCATACAGGCGGGTGATAGTATGGCAGCCCCGACTATTCTCACACAGGCGGGTGATAGTATGACAGCCCCGACTACTCTCACACAGGCGGGTGATGGTATGGCAGCCCCCCAACTCCTCTCATACAGGCGGGTGATAGTATGGCAGCCCCGACTATTCTCACACAGGAGGGTGATAGTATGGCAGCCCCGACTACTCTCACACAGGCGGGTGATAGTATGGCAGCCCCCCAACTCCTCTCATACAGGCGGGTGATAGTATGGCAGCCCCGACTATTCTCGCACAGGCGGGTGATAGTATGGCAGCCCCGACTACTCTCACACAGGCGGGTGATAGTATGGCAGCCCCCCAACTCCTCTCATACAGGCGGGTGATAGTATGGCAGCCCCGACTACTCTCACACAGGCGGGTGATAGTATGGCAGCCCCCCAACTCCTCTCATACAGGCGGGTGATAGTATGGCAGCCCCGACTATTCTCACACAGGCGGGTGATAGTATGGCAGCCCCCGACTATTCTCACACAGGCGGGTGATAGTATGGCAGCCCCGACTATTCTCCCACAGGCGGGTGAAAGTATAGCAGCCCCCGACTATTCTCACACAGGCGGGTGATAGTATGGCAGCCCCGACTATTCTCATACAGGCGGGGGATAGTATGGCAGCCCCCGACTCTTCTCACACAGGCGGGTGATAGTATAGCAGCCCCCGACTATTCTCACACAGGCGGGTGATAGTATGACAGCCCCGACTATTCTCACACAGGCGGGTGATAGTATGGCAGCCCCCGACTATTCTCATACAGGCGGGTGATAGCATGGCAGCCCCGACTATTCTCATACAGGCGGGGGATAGTATGGCAGCCCCCGACTATTCTCACACAGGCGGGTCATAGTATAGCAGCCCCTGACTATTCTCACACAGGCGGGTGATAGTATGGCAGCCCCGACTATTCTCATACAGGTGGGGGATAGTATGGCAGCCCCCCAACTCCTCTCATACAGGCGGGTGATAGTATGGCAGCCCCCCAACTCCTCTCATACACGCGGGTGATAGTATGGCAGCCCCCGACTATTCTCACACAGGCGGGTGATAGTATGGCAGCCCCCGACTAGTCTCACACAGGCGGGTGATAGTATGGCAGCCCCCCAACTCCTCTCATACAGGCGGGTGATAGTATGGCAGCCCCCCAACTCCTCTCATACAGGCGGGTGATAGTATGGCAGCCCCCGACTATTCTCACACAGGCGGGTGATAGTATAGCAGCCCCCGACTATTCTCACACAGGCGAGTGATAGTATGGCAGCCCCGACTATTCTCATACAGGCGGGGGATAGTATGGCAGCCCCCCAACTCCTCTCATACAGGCGGGGGATAGTATGGCAGCCCCCCAACTCCTCTCATACAGGCGAGAGATAGTATGGCAGCCCCCCAACTCCTCTCATACAGGCGGGGGATAGTATGGCAGCCCCCCAACTCCTCTCATACAGGCGGGGGATAGTATGGCAGCCCCCCAACTCCTCTCATACAGGCGGGGGATAGTATGGCAGCCCCCCAACTCCTCTCATACAGGCGGGGGATAGTATGGCAGCCCCCCAACTCCTCTCATACAGGCGGGGGATAGTATGGCAGCCCCCCAACTCCTCTCATACAGGCGGGGGATAGTATGGCAGCCCCCCAACTCCTCTCATACAGGCGAGAGATAGTATGGCAGCCCCCGACTATTCTCACACAGGCGGGTGAAAGTATGGCAGCCCCCCAACTCCTCTCACACAGGCGAGAGATAGTATGGCAGCCCCCGACTATTCTCACACAGGCGGGTGATAGTATAGCAGCCCCCCAACTCCTCTCATACAGGCGAGAGATAGTATGGCAGTCCCCGACTATTCTCACACAGGCGGGTGATAGTATGGCAGCCCCCGACTATTCTCACACAGGCGGGTGATAGTATGGCAGCCCCCCAACTCACACAGGCGAGAGATAGTATGGCAGCCCCCGACTATTCTCACACAGGCGGGTGATAGTATGGCAGCCCCCCAACTCCTCTCATACAGGCGAGAGATAGTATGGCAGCCCCCGACTATTCTCACACAGGCGGGTGATAGTATGGCAGCCCCCCAACTCCTCTCATACAGGCGAGAGATAGTATGGCAGCCCCCGACTATTCTCACACAGGCGGGTGATAGTATAGCAGCCCCCCGACTATTCTCACACAGGCGGGTGATAGTATGGCAGTCCCCGACTATTCTCACACAGGCGGGTGATAGTATAGCAACCCCCGACTATTCTCACACAGGTGGGTGATAGTATGGCAGTCCCCGACTATTCTCACACAGGCGGGTGATAGTATGGCAGCCCCCGACTATTCTCACACAGGCGGGTGATAGTATGGCAGCCCCCGACTATTCTCATACAGGCGGGTGATAATATGGCAGCCCCCCAACTCCTCTCACACAGGCGGGTGATAGTATGGCAGCCCCCGACTATTCTCACACAGGCGGGTGATAGTATGGCAGCCCCCCAACTCCTCTCATACAGGCGGGTGATAGTATGGCAGCCCCGACTATTCTCACACAGGAGGGTGATAGTATGGCAGCCCCGACTACTCTCACACAGGCGGGTGATAGTATGGCAGCCCCCCAACTCCTCTCACACAGGCGGGTGATAGTATGGCAGCCCCGACTATTCTCACACAGGCGGGTGATAGTATGGCAGCCCCGACTACTCTCACACAGGCGGGTGATAGTATGGCAGCCCCCCAACTCCTCTCATACAGGCGGGTGATAGTATGGCAGCCCCGACTACTCTCACACAGGCGGGTGATAGTATGGCAGCCCCCCAACTCCTCTCATACAGGCGGGTGATAGTATGGCAGCCCCGACTATTCTCACACAGGCGGGTGATAGTATGGCAGCCCCCGACTATTCTCACACAGGCGGGTGATAGTATGGCAGCCCCGACTATTCTCCCACAGGCGGGTGAAAGTATAGCAGCCCCCGACTATTCTCACACAGGCGGGTGATAGTATGGCAGCCCCGACTATTCTCATACAGGCGGGGGATAGTATGGCAGCCCCAGACTATTCTCACACAGGCGGGTGATAGTATAGCAGCCCCCGACTATTCTCATACAGGCGGGTGATAGCATGGCAGCCCCGACTATTCTCATACAGGCGGGGGATAGTATGGCAGCCCCCGACTATTCTCACACAGGCGGGTGATAGTATGGCAGCCCCCGACTATTCTCACACAGGCGGGTGATAGTATGGCAGCCCCCCAACTCCTCTCACACAGGCGAGAGATAGTATGGCAGCCCCCGACTATTCTCACACAGGCGGGTGATAGTATGGCAGCCCCCCAACTCCTCTCATACAGGCGAGAGATAGTATGGCAGCCCCCGACTATTCTCACACAGGCGGGTGATAGTATAGCAGCCCCCCGACTATTCTCACACAGGCGGGTGATAGTATGGCAGTCCCCGACTATTCTCACACAGGCGAGTGATAGTATAGCAACCCCCGACTATTCTCACACAGGTGGGTGATAGTATGGCAGTCCCCGACTATTCTCACACAGGCGGGTGATAGTATGGCAGCCCCAGACTATTCTCACACAGGCGGGTGATAGTATGGCAGCCCCCGACTATTCTCATACAGGCGGGTGATAATATGGCAGCCCCCCAACTCCTCTCACACAGGCGGGTGATAGTATGGCAGCCCCGACTATTCTCACACAGGAGGGTGATAGTATGGCAGCCCCGACTACTCTCACACAGGCGGGTGATAGTATGGCAGCCCCCCAACTCCTCTCATACAGGCGGGTGATAGTATGGCAGCCCCCGACTATTCTCATACAGGCGGGTGATAATATGGCAGCCCCCCAACTCCTCTCACACAGGCGGGTGATAGTATGGCAGCCCCCGACTATTCTCACACAGGCGGGTGATAGTATGGCAGCCCCCCAACTCCTCTCATACAGGCGGGTGATAGTATGGCAGCCCCGACTATTCTCACACAGGCGGGTGATAGTATGGCAGCCCCGACTACTCTCACACAGGCGGGTGATAGTATGGCAGCCCCCCAACTCCTCTCATACAGGCGGGTGATAGTATGGCAGCCCCGACTATTCTCACACAGGAGGGTGATAGTATGGCAGCCCCGACTATTCTCACACAGGAGGGTGATAGTATGGCAGCCCCGACTACTCTCACACAGGCGGGTGATAGTATGGC
This sequence comes from Dendrobates tinctorius, assembly GCF_039654945.1. Lineage (NCBI taxonomy): Eukaryota > Metazoa > Chordata > Amphibia > Anura > Dendrobatidae > Dendrobates > Dendrobates tinctorius. The sequence continues at coordinate 10,642,966 of NW_027361898.1, read as the reverse complement.
AGCCCCCCAACTCCTCTCATACAGGCGGGTGATAGTATGGCAGCCCCGACTATTCTCACACAGGCGGGTGATAGTATGGCAGCCCCGACTACTCTCACACAGGCGGGTGATAGTATGGCAGCCCCCCAACTCCTCTCATACAGGCGGGTGATAGTATGGCAGCCCCGACTATTCTCACACAGGAGGGTGATAGTATGGCACCCCCACTACTCTCACACAGGCGGGTGATAGTATGGCAGCCCCCCAACTCCTCTCATACAGGCGGGTGATAGTATGGCAGCCCCGACTATTCTCACACAGGCGGGTGATAGTATGGCAGCCCCGACTACTCTCACACAGGCGGGTGATAGTATGGCAGCCCCCCAACTCCTCTCATACAGGCGGGTGATAGTATGGCAGCCCCGACTACTCTCACACAGGCGGGTGATAGTATGGCAGCCCCCCAACTCCTCTCATACAGGCGGGTGATAGTATGGCAGCCCCGACTATTCTCACACAGGCGGGTGATAGTATGGCAGCCCCCGACTATTCTCACACAGACGGGTGATAGTATGGCAGCCCCGACTATTCTCCCACAGGCGGGTGAAAGTATAGCAGCCCCCGACTATTCTCACACAGGCGGGTGATAGTATGGCAGCCCCGACTATTCTCATACAGGCGGGGGATAGTATGGCAGCCCCCGACTATTCTCACACAGGCGGGTGATAGTATAGCAGCCCCCGACTATTCTCACACAGGCGGGTGATAGTATGACAGCCCCGACTATTCTCACACAGGCGGGTGATAGTATGGCAGCCCCCGACTATTCTCATACAGGCGGGTGATAGCATGGCAGCCCCGACTATTCTCATACAGGCGGGGGATAGTATGGCAGCCCCCGACTATTCTCACACAGGCGGGTGATAGTATGGCAGCCCCCGACTATTCTCACACAGGCGGGTGATAGTATGGCAGCCCCCCAACTCCTCTCACACAGGCGAGAGATAGTATGGCAGCCCCCGACTATTCTCACACAGGCGGGTGATAGTATGGCAGCCCCCCAACTCCTCTCATACAGGCGAGAGATAGTATGGCAGCCCCCGACTATTCTCACACAGGCGGGTGATAGTATAGCAGCCCCCCGACTATTCTCACACAGGCGGGTGATAGTATGGCAGTCCCCGACTATTCTCACACAGGCGGGTGATAGTATAGCAACCCCCGACTATTCTCACACAGGTGGGTGATAGTATGGCAGTCCCCGACTATTCTCACACAGGCGGGTGATAGTATGGCAGCCCCCGACTATTCTCACACAGGCGGGTGATAGTATGGCAGCCCCCGACTATTCTCATACAGGCGGGTGATAATATGGCAGCCCCCCAACTCCTCTCACACAGGCGGGTGATAGTATGGCAGCCCCCGACTATTCTCACACAGGCGGATGATAGTATGGCAGCCCCCCAACTCCTCTCATACAGGCGGGTGATAGTATGGCAGCCCCGACTATTCTCACACAGGCGGGTGATAGTATGACAGCCCCGACTACTCTCACACAGGCGGGTGATGGTATGGCAGCCCCCCAACTCCTCTCATACAGGCGGGTGATAGTATGGCAGCCCCGACTATTCTCACACAGGAGGGTGATAGTATGGCAGCCCCGACTACTCTCACACAGGCGGGTGATAGTATGGCAGCCCCCCAACTCCTCTCATACAGGCGGGTGATAGTATGGCAGCCCCGACTATTCTCGCACAGGCGGGTGATAGTATGGCAGCCCCGACTACTCTCACACAGGCGGGTGATAGTATGGCAGCCCCCCAACTCCTCTCATACAGGCGGGTGATAGTATGGCAGCCCCGACTACTCTCACACAGGCGGGTGATAGTATGGCAGCCCCCCAACTCCTCTCATACAGGCGGGTGATAGTATGGCAGCCCCGACTATTCTCACACAGGCGGGTGATAGTATGGCAGCCCCCGACTATTCTCACACAGGCGGGTGATAGTATGGCAGCCCCGACTATTCTCCCACAGGCGGGTGAAAGTATAGCAGCCCCCGACTATTCTCACACAGGCGGGTGATAGTATGGCAGCCCCGACTATTCTCATACAGGCGGGGGATAGTATGGCAGCCCCCGACTCTTCTCACACAGGCGGGTGATAGTATAGCAGCCCCCGACTATTCTCACACAGGCGGGTGATAGTATGACAGCCCCGACTATTCTCACACAGGCGGGTGATAGTATGGCAGCCCCCGACTATTCTCATACAGGCGGGTGATAGCATGGCAGCCCCGACTATTCTCATACAGGCGGGGGATAGTATGGCAGCCCCCGACTATTCTCACACAGGCGGGTCATAGTATAGCAGCCCCTGACTATTCTCACACAGGCGGGTGATAGTATGGCAGCCCCGACTATTCTCATACAGGTGGGGGATAGTATGGCAGCCCCCCAACTCCTCTCATACAGGCGGGTGATAGTATGGCAGCCCCCCAACTCCTCTCATACACGCGGGTGATAGTATGGCAGCCCCCGACTATTCTCACACAGGCGGGTGATAGTATGGCAGCCCCCGACTAGTCTCACACAGGCGGGTGATAGTATGGCAGCCCCCCAACTCCTCTCATACAGGCGGGTGATAGTATGGCAGCCCCCGACTATTCTCACACAGGCGGGTGATAGTATAGCAGCCCCCGACTATTCTCACACAGGCGAGTGATAGTATGGCAGCCCCGACTATTCTCATACAGGCGGGGGATAGTATGGCAGCCCCCCAACTCCTCTCATACAGGTGGGTGATAGTATGGCAGCCCCCCAACTCCTCTCATACAGGCGGGTGATAGTATGGCAGCCCCCGACTATTCTCACACAGGCGGGTGATAGTATGGCAGTCCCCGACCCGATTATTCTCATACAGACGGGTGATAGTATGGCAGCCCCCCAACTCCTCTCATACACGCGGGTGATAGTATGGCAGCCCCCGACTATTCTCACACAGGCGGGTGATAGTATGGCAGCCCCCGACTATTCTCACACAGGCGGGTGATAGTATGGCAGCCCCCGACTATTCTCACACAGGCGTGTGATAGTATGGCAGCCCCCCAACTCCTCTCATACAGGCGGGTGATAGTATGGCAGCCCCCCAACTCCTCTCATACAGGTGGGTGATAGTATGGCAGCCCCCCAACTCCTCTCATACAGGCGGGTGATAGTATGGCAGCCCCCGACTATTCTCACACAGGCGGGTGATAGTATGGCAGTCCCCGACCCGACTATTCTCATACAGGCGGGTGATAGTATGGCAGCCCCCCAACTCCTCTCATACAGGCGGGTGATAGTATGGCAGCCCCCCAACTCCTCTCATACAGGCGGGTGATAGTATGGCAGCCCCCGACTATTCTCACACAGGCGGGTGATAGTATAGCAGCCCCCGACTATTCTCACACAGGCGAGTGATATTATGGCAGCCCCGACTATTCTAATACAGGCGGGGGATAGTATGGCAGCCCCCCAACTCCTCTCATACAGGCGGGTGATAGTATGGCAGCCCCCCAACTCCTCTCATACAGGCGGGTGATAGTATGGCAGCCCCCCAACTCCTCTCATACAGGCGGGTGATAGTATGGCAGCCCCCGACTATTCTCACAGGCGGGTGATAGTATGGCAGCCCCCGACTATTGTCACACAGGCGGGTGATAGTATGGCAGCCCCCCAACTCCTCTCATACAGGTGGGTGATAGTATGGCAGCCCCCCAACTCCTCTCATACAGGCGGGTGATAGTATGGCAGCCCCCGACTATTCTCACACAGGCGGGTGATAGTATAGCAGCCCCCGACTATTCTCACACAGGCGAGTTATATATTATGGCAGCCCCGACTATTCTCATACAGGCGGGGGATAGTATGGCAGCCCCCCAACTCCTCTCATACAGGCGGGTGATAGTATGGCAGCCCCCCAACTCCTCTCATACAGGCGGGTGATAGTATGGCAGCCCCCGACTATTCTCACACAGGCGGGTGATAGTATGGCAGTCCCCGACCCGACTATTCTCATACAGGCGGGTGATAGTATGGCAGCCCCCCAACTCCTCTCATACAGGCGGGTGATAGTATGGCAGCCCCCCAACTCCTCTCATACAGGCGGATGATAGTATGGCAGCCCCCGACTATTCTCACACAGGCGGGTGATAGAATAGTCGGGGGCTGCTATACTATCACTCGCCTGTGTGAGAATAGTCGGGGGCTGCTATACTCACACAGGCGAGTGATAGTATGGCAGCCCCGACTATTCTAATACAGGCGGGGGATAGTATGGCAGCCCCCCAACTCCTCTCATACAGGAGGGTGATAGTATGGCAGCCCCCCAACTCCTCTCATACAGGCAGGTGATAGTATGGCAGCCCCCGACTATTCTCACACAGGCGGGTGATAGTATGGCAGTCCCCGACCCGACTATTCTCATACAGGCGGGTGATAGTATGGCAGCCCCGACTATTCTCACACAGGCGGGTGATAGTATGGCAGCCCCCGACTATTCTCATACAGGCGGGTGTTAGTATGGCAGCCCCCGACTATTCTCACACAGGCGGGTGATAGTATGGCAGCCCCGACTATTCTCACACAGGCGGGTGATAGTGTGGCAGCCCCGACTATTCTCACACAGGCGGGTGATAGTATAGCAGCCCCCGACTATTCTCACACAGGCGAGTGATAGTATGGCAGCCCCGACTATTCTCATACAGGCGGGGGATAGTATGGCAGCCCCCCAACTCCTCTCATACAGGTGGGTGATAGTATGGCAGCCCCCGACTATTCTCACACAGGCGGGTGATAGTATGGCAGTCCCCGACCCGACTATTCTCATACAGGCGGGTGATAGTATGGCAGCCCCCCAACTCCTCTCATACAGGCGGGTGATAGTATGGCAGCCCCCCAACTCCTCTCATACAGGCGGGTGATAGTATGGCAGCCCCCGACTATTCTCACACAGGCGGGTGATAGTATAGCAGCCCCCGACTATTCTCACACAGGCGGGTGATAGTATGGCAGCCCCCGACTATTCTAATACAGGCGGGGGATAGTATGGCAGCCCCCCAACTCCTCTCATACAGGCGGGTGATAGTATGGCAGCCCCCGACTATTCTCACAGGCGGGTGATAGTATGGCAGCCCCCGACTATTGTCACACAGGCGGGTGATAGTATGGCAGCCCCCCAACTCCTCTCATACAGGCGAGTGATAGTATGGCAGCCCCCCAACTCCTCTCATACAGGCGGGTGATAGTATGGAAGCCCCCGACTATTCTCACACAGGCGGGTGATAGTATAGCAGCCCCCGACTATTCTCACACAGGCGAGTGATAGTATGGCAGCCCCGACTATTCTCATACAGGCGGGGGATAGTATGGCAGCCCCCCAACTCCTCTCATACAGGCGGGGGATAGTATGGCAGCCCCCCAACTCCTCTCATACAGGTGGGTGATAGTATGGCAGCCCCCCAACTCCTCTCATACAGGCGGGTGATAGTATGGCAGCCCCCGACTATTCTCACACAGGCGGGTGATAGTATGGCTGTCCCCGACCCGACTATTCTCATACAGGCGGGTGATAGTATGGCAGCCCCCCAACTCCTCTCATACAGGCGGGTGATAGTATGGCAGCCCCCCAACTCCTCTCATACAGGCGGATGATAGTATGGCAGCCCCCGACTATTCTCACACAGGCGGGTGATAGTATAGCAGCCCCCGACTATTCTCACACAGGCGAGTGATAGTATGGCAGCCCCGACTATTCTAATACAGGCGGGGGATAGTATGGCAGCCCCCCAACTCCTCTCATACAGGCAGGTGATAGTATGGCAGCCCCCGACTATTCTCACACAGGCGGGTGATAGTATAGCAGCCCCCGACTATTCTCACACAGGCGGGTGATAGTATGGCAGCCCCCGACTATTCTCACACAGGCGGGTGATAGTATGGCAGCCCCCGACTATTCTCACACAGGCGAGTGATAGTATAGCAACCCCCGACTATTCTCACACAGGCGGGTGATAGTATAGCAGCCCCCGACTATTCTCACACAGGCGGGTGATAGTATGGCAGCCCCCGACTATTCTCACACAGGCGGGTGATAGTATGGCAGCCCCCGACTATTCTCACACAGGCGGGTGATAGTATGGCAGCCCCCGACTATTCTCACACAGGCGGGTGATAGTATAGCAGCCCCCGACTATTCTCACACAGGCGAGTGATAGTATGGCAGCCCCGACTATTCTCATACAGGCGGGTGATAGTATGGCAGCCCCCGACTATTCTCACACAGGCGGGTGATAGTATGGCAGCCCCCGACTATTCTCACACAGGCGGGTGATAGTATAGCAGCCCCCGACTATTCTCACACAGGCGGGTGATAGTATAGCAGCCCCCGACTATTCTCACACAGGCGGGTGATAGTATGGCAGCCCCCGCTCAGCCCTGTCTTCCATCCAGCTGTGCTCCCTCTATGAAGCTCACAGGGATAATATATAATCCTTAGAATTCATGGAGGAGGAAGAAGAACAGTATGCACAGCTTCTCTGCTGCTACAGAGCAGGAGGTCTTATTCCATTTACTCACAACCTGTTAACACAAATATCACATTTATAAAAACAAAATATTTCCCAAATTCTGTAGCCACATTAGTGATTTCCACAGCGTTCAGGCTGTGCTTACCTGAGTCATGTGTGATCAGCAGAGAGAGGCCATGGTTGCTGATAGTATGGGTACTGATAGTACTGGTAAGCATAATAAGTTTAGAACAACACAGCGCTGCACCACCAAGGTCAGTTCACAGTATATGCACTTAGGAATGCAGAGCCTCCAGAACACGGGAGCACACCTGAAGGCCAAAACTTGCCCTCTGTTTGTGGAAGCTGCCATTACTGCAGGAACTGGCTGCAACCTTCACATGTGCAGTAGTCGTCACATGTGCTTTATTCCTCCCAGCTGTCTGAGATCTAGTATGATGTGCTGACTTCAACTATATTTATGCCCTTAGGAAACGGTTTAAAGGGACTCTGTCAGTAGGATCACCCCTCCAAAGCCATGTATACGGACATGCAGGTCATAGGAAGCTGAATAAAATAATACCTTGATATCTGCAATCCGATGTTTTATTCCAGAAAAATCCACATTTTTCTTATATGTAAATGAACGGTTCCAGGCTACGGACTGAACATAGATCTCCCTGAGAATCTGTATCCAGGACTTATTATAAATGAAAGGAGGCATTACCAATGTGAGACATGTAGATCAGGAGAGCAGACAGTCAGTCCTTACATGTCTCACATTGTTACTTCCCCTTTCAGTTAAAGTAATCTCTGGAGGCAGATTCTCATGCACATTAGTATCCGGCCATAGTCCTGAGCAGCTCATTTACATATAACAAAAACGAGGATTTCTCTGGAATAAAACATCGGATCTCAGATATCAATCTATTGTTTTATTCAGCTTCCTATTACCTACATGCCCATATAGACACCCTACTGACAGATTCCCTTTCAATATAATGTAGAGACTGAAGATTATCTCTGGACTTTCAGGCCACGTGACATCTGGTCACAGGACTGGGCAGCACAAACTGATACCAACTAAGTTAATGAAGTAGGTATGCAGACAAATGTGTGAAGAAATCATACTGTGTGTGTGTTACAGAACCACTCAGCACCCAGAATATGTTGTGCAGTTATATGTATGTATAATAGGTTCCATGGGAGATGTATGTCCCTATTGCATCAGCCCATAGGCTGCGCCCAGCCGCCCCCCCCCACCTTTGTAATTCCCACAGTAAATATCGGCAGGCTCCTGCCACCTGCGGCTATTGTAATGTATGTCTGGCCTGCTGCTTTTCTATTGGCCTCCCCTCTGTATCTGTGTGCTATATTCTGTGTCCTGTGAGTAAAGTGTTGTCAGACTGGAAATACGTGGAGAAGCAGTGATCTTTTATATGCGCCCATGTAACCAAGGAATTCCAGCCAGCGTCCTTCATTCAGACTCCAGCCAAAGCAGATTGGACCTCCGGAAACACGGGGTGGTACTGAAAGAGGTACCCGAGATAGGAAGATCCCGTTACTCTGGTGGCAGCCAGCGGAATATTATAGCCCTTCTACAGGAGGAAAGGAATGAATGGAAAACAACTACCAGAAGTTAAAGAGGACTACATTAAAAGATCTGGTGGAAGCCTGAGGGTTGATCGCCAGCAACAAAACAAAAGCAGATTTGATAGCAGCCATCATGTAACACAACAGTGCAGCGCCCCCCAATGTGACCATGGAGGAGACTGAATTCCAGAGGGAAGTAAAGAACAGACTGGCGTTCTATGGCCCGAACCCTGCAGTAGAGATCATACGAGAGGTGATGGCTGATGTGCGTACTGATCTGAAGGAAAAGATGGCCGAGCGGACCAGGATAGAGCTAGCCAAGATGGAGATGGCAGAGCGGACCAAAGTGGAGCTGGCCAAGATGGAGATGGCAGAGCGGAGAGAGGAGAGTCAGCGAGCAGGGGGAGCTCTGGCCTTCGACCAGGTACCTTCAACAGTAAGCCACAAAAAGATCCAGTATAATGCCTTCCGACAGTTGGGGGAGGCAGAGGAAGACTTTGATGGCTTTCTGCAGGACTTTGAGCGGCAGTGTGCCCTTCATCAAGTAAAGCCGGAGGAACGGGTTCAGATTCTGGCCAGCAAGCTGACAGGCCGGGTAGCGGACGCCTATCGCACGGTACCTGATGAGGACTGTATGGACTATGAGCGGATCAAAGAAGTGATCTTGGCCCGGTATGCGCTGACACCAGAGGCATACAGCCAAAAGTTCCGTGGACTTATAGAACGCGTAACCGATACCCACGCTGAATGGGCCTGTAAATTACAGTGGTCACTGCTACAGTGGGTACAAGGGAGCCAAGCAACCACTAAGGAGGACGTCCGCCAGCTCTTCTTGTTAGAACGATTCTTTAATGGACTAACCCCCGAGACACAGGAATGGCTTTGGGACAGGCGGCCAACGACTCTGGAGGAAGCCGCTCGTCTGGCTGATGAACATCATGATGCCAGGAGGCCTCAGTTGTCCGGATCAAAGATGGTTACTAGGGGCCCGCCCATGGACCTGGAGGGCCCCAAACCACCGAAGATTGTAGGGGGACCAGCTAGAAACCCGGCCTACCACAGTCCCCCTGGGGCGCGATGCCACACCTGCCGTCAGCTGGGCCACCTGCAAAGACAATGTCCCAACCGGACTCAGCATACCCAGTGGCCAAAGGCGGGAACAGCTACCTTCAGCCGGGCTGCTGTACACTGCTACCAAGGCGAAGCTGACCCGGCATTGGGGGCTACGCCTAACCAAGGGGTGGAAGAGATGGAGGAAGTGCTGCATGAAGTAGACCCCGTGCAGGCAGCCCGGGCAGATAATCGACAACAGCATCGACAGGTCGTGTGGGTTAATGGGAAACGTATGCAGGGACTACGAGATTCCGGGGCAACTCTGACCCTTGTGAAGCCTCATCTCGTCCGGGACCAAGAGAAGACGGACCGGACATTGGCAGTCCGTGTAGTAGGGGGAGCTATACATCGACTGCCCTCTGCCAGGATTCATCTGAACTGGGGAGTCGGGGATGGCCTTGTTGAGGTCAGCTTGATGGAGGATTTGCCTGCAGACGTCTTGCTGGGAAACGACTTGGGGCCCATGTTGTCTGCATTCTCGGTTGCCCCTCTGGCTGACACATATCCTGTGACCACCCGGAGACAAGCTCGAGCTGCGGAGGCGGAATCACACTCAGAGGAGGCCCAGGTAAGACATCCCAGCCCTACACTTATTTCCATAGCCAGACACATTTCTTGGGCCACCCCAGATGAATTTAAATAAACTGGAGAAGTGGACAGCAACTAACAGAATGGTTTTTAACAGGGAGAAATGCAAAGTACTACATCTGGGCAATAAAAATGAAAAAAGCATATATAGAATGGGAGGAATAGGGCTAAGTGACAGCACATGTGAAAAAGACTTGGGTATACTAATAGATCACAGACTGAATATGAGTCAACAGTGTGATGCAGCAGCAAAAAAGGCAAATGCAATTCTAGGATGTATTAACAGAAGCATACAGTCTAGATCACGTGAAGTCATTATTTCCCTCTACTCCACTTTGGTCAGACCTCATCTGGAATATTGTGTCCAGTTTTGGGCACCACATTTTAAAAAAGACATCAACAAGCTGGAGCAAGTTCAGAAAAGAGCGACCAGAATGGTGACCGGTCTGCAAACCCTGTCTTATGAGGAAAGGTTGCAGGATTTGGGAATGTTTAGTTTGCAAAAGAGAAGACTGAGAGGAGACTTAATAGCTGTCTACAAATATCTAAAGGGCTGTCACATTGTAGAAGGATCAACTTTATTCTCATTTGCACAAGGAAAGACTAGAAGCAATGGGATGAAACTGAATGGGAAGAGACACAGATTAGATATTAGAAAAAACTTTTTGACAGTTAGAGTGATCAATGAGTGGAACAGGCTGCCACGAGAAGTGGTGAGTTCTCCTTCAATGGAAGTCTTCAAACAGAGGCTGGACAGACATCTGACTGGGATGATTTAGCGAATCCTGCTTTGAGCAGGGGGTTGGACCAGATGGCCCAGGAGGTCCCTTCCAACTCGACGATTCTATGATTCTATGATTCTATGAATTTTAGAGGGAGTTACTTCAGGATCCTTCATTGGAGGGATATTGTGGGAAGGCACAGGAGGGGAGAGGGATACTGGAAGGGGAACAGTTTGTATGGAAGCAGGGACTCCTCTACCGGATCACAGAGCAGCACCACACAGGGACGAGCTCCACTATAAAACGACAGCTGGTAGTTCCCAAGAAGTATAGGCAGGAGTTACTGCGAATCTCTCATGACATACCCTTGGCCGGGCACTTCGGCGTCAGTCGCACCAGGCATCGTCTGACACAAAACTTCTTTTGGCCGAGGGTAACTTATGATGTTCGTCAGTACTGCCAGACCTGTGACAGTTGCCAGCGCATTGGCAAGAGGGGGGATCGATGCAAGGCCAAATTACGCCCCCTCCCCATTGTGGAGGAACTATTTAGCCGAGTAGCGGTCGATCTGATAGGGCTGTTAGCCAAACCCAGTCCGTCAGGGAAAAGGTATATATTGACAGTGGTAGATTATGCCACACGGTATCCAGAGGCGGTTGCGTTGCCTAACATACTGGCAGAGACGGTGGCGGCCGCCCTGCTCCAGGTTTTCTCACGGGTTGGATTTCCCCGGGAGATTATCTCGGACCAGGGTACCCAGTTTACAGCAGAGGTGACCAACCAACTGTGGAAGCTGTGTGGCGTAAAGTCCATTAGAAGCGCCCCGTACCACCCGCAAACCAATGGGTTGTGTGAACGCTTTAACGGGACATTAAAACAGCTCATTGGGACTTTTACCAGGACCTACAGGGACTGGGAGAAATTCTTGCCACACCTCCTGTTTGCCTATCGGGAGGTTCCCCAAGAATCCACGGGGTTCTCCCCGTTCGAGCTGGTACACGGGAGACGGGTAAGGGGACCCCTAAACTTAGTGCTAGAACACTGGGAAGGGGAGGGCCTCTGTCATGATCCAGGACGGGATTTCGCTTTGACCTGTCCTGGTTAGACTATGGGTTAATTGTGCTGCCTCTCTCTGGCAGCAGGAGGCTATTTAGTGCTCACTGGACCTGGGTCCGGTGTCAGTTATACTCCTGCCCTCGGCTGAGTTAAGTGACCTCTTGTATACGTGTGCCTTGTGCCTGATATCTTGCTTGCTTATTCGGTTGTGATCTGGTTCTGTCCCTGTTACGAGTTCTGCCTGACCCTCTTGTACTGCGCTACCTCTCGTGTATGACTCTCTGCTTGTGACCCGACTCCTCTCTGCTCGTCCCCTTGGTACCGCACTGCCCTCTTGTGTATGACCTTTGGCTCTGTCTGACTACCCGTCTGTTTGTCCCTCTGTACCTCGTTTGCCCGTACTGCTGTGACCTCTGTTTTGCCTGACTCTGAGTTGTTGTGTGGTGTCCTGTCCTATCTGAATACAGGACGCTAAGCCCCGCCCCCTTGCTGTCACATGACCTTAGGTCCCGTGCAGACTATTCAGTTTCAGTGTCCACAGGTCCTATGCCTCTTTACTTTCCAGCGCTGACTGGACCCTGACACTATTAGCCTGAAGCACGCATGGTCACCTCTGCTGCCCGCTCCACAGGTATCTTTTAGCACTGCTTCTGTACTCAGGACACGCGCACTGGCTCTATGAGCAAGTGCAGTGCGGTGTCTCTGACATTATATCTGACCTATACCATTTTTTTTTCTCTGCTCCCATTCACCTGTGTGTGTGATGGATCCTGTGCACACTCTTTCTGAGCAGGTAAAGCATCTGACGCAGATGTCTCAGAAACTCTTTGGAGAACAAAGAGTCCTGGCTCAGTCTCAGCAGCTGATCGCCGACACTGTGCAGGGGGTTCTTTCATGGGGGGCTCGGGATGTTACATTAGTTTCCCCTGAGTCTCCGGTTAAGTTACCAGATACCTTTTCTGGAGATAAAAATGACTTCAGAGTTTTCAAGGAAGGCTGTAAGCTTTTTTTTTCCTTAAGACCACACTCTTCTGGGGATGAAAGTCAGAGAGTGGGGGTCATTATGTCTCTGTTAAGGGGAGCCCCCCAAGCTTGGGCTTTCTCCCTTCCTACCACGGCCCCTGAGCGTATGACTGTGGATGCATTTTTTGAGGCCCTGGGGCATATTTATGATGAGCCTGATCGGGTGCGTATGGCTGAGGACTTGCTGATGAATGTTTGCCAGGGGAAACACTCAGCTGAGTGGTTTTGCTCAGAGTTCAGACGCTGGGCTGCTGAGGTCTGCTGGAACGACGCCGCTCTCTGGGGGTTGTTCCGTAGAGGCCTGTCTGAGCATCTGAAAGACGCCTTGGCTCTCCACCCCCCACCTGATGCCCTGGAGGAAGCTATGACACAGGCCGTCCGAATGGATCGCAGGTTACGGGCAAGGGGAGTGATACAAACCGAGACTTCATTATTCTCCCAAGGAAGGGGAGCCAGTTCTTCATTGAAAATCACGGAGATGGGAACCATCAACCTTAAGGAGGAAGAAAGGAGACAACGGCACGTGAGAAAATGCTGTGGCGAGTCTGGACATTGGAAAAAGGGTTGCCCCTCCCGGCCACTAACCAACAAGCAACTGAGCCCAGGTGATTATCGTGGAGGTCACCAAGGCTCTCAGGTACCCTTTTCTGCATTTTCTAAAATGTCATTTCAAGTGGAACTTTGTTGTGGGGGTGTCTCCACATCCACTTCTGCCTTCGTGGATTGCGGTTCATCATTGAACTTTATTGACTCTGACTTGGTGGCCAGGTGTAAGTTAGGGACAGTTAGGTTGGAAACTCCGATTCACCTTGTTGCTATTGACAAAACACCACTGGTTAAGAATGACATTGTGTTTTGTACTGAAGAGTTTCTCCTTAAAGTGAGTTCCTTACACCAGGAACGTATTTCATGTTTTTTAATGAACAACCTGCCTGCGGGACTGGTGTTGGGGTTCCCCTGGTTACAGCTGCATAATCCTGTGATTAATTGGGAATCTCGGGATATTGTTAAATGGGGTCCCTATTGCTCTGAGAAATGTCTTGTTTCTGTGTCTGTGTCGTCCGTGGGTCTAGAAGGCATTCCGGAGTGCCTGATAGATTATACTGACGTTTTCTCCGAAAAAGAGGCTGAGGTTTTACCACCACACCGCCCATTTGATTGTGCCATTGACCTGGTTCCAGGTGCTAAATTGCCCAAAGCCCGCCTGTATAACCTCTCGGGTCCGGAACGGGCTGCGATGAAGGAATATATTTCCGAGAGCCTCCGCAGGGTTCTTTTTTGTAAAAAAAACAGACGGTGGTTTGCGCCCATGCCTCGATTTTCGTGAGTTAAATAAAATAACTGTGAGGAATACTTATCCCCTTCCACTTATTCCTGATTTATACAATCAGTTGTCCGGAGCTAAGTGGTTTTCGAAATTAGATCTACGGGGAGCATATAACCTTATCCGAGTCCGGGACGGAGATGAATGGAAGACCGCTTTTCTCACTACTGAAGGGTTGTTTGAAAATTTGGTCATGCCCTTCGGCCTGACCAACACTCCAGCGGTCTTCCAAAATTTCATAAATCATGTGTTCTCCGATTTGATTGGACGTTTTATGGTGGTGTATTTGGATGACATTTTAATCTACTCGCCTGATAAACAGACTCACATTGGTCATGTTCGGGCAGTTCTCCAAAGGCTCAGGGAGAACTGTCTGTTTGCTAAACTTGAAAAATGTTTATTTTTTGTTCAGGAACTGTCCTTTCTGGGGTTCATCGTGTCTGCTGAAGGGTATCGCATGGATCCTAATAAGGTGCAGGCCATTCTCGAGTGGGTTCAACCGTGTGATTTGAAGGGTCTGCAACGTTTCCTAGGGTTCGCTAATTATTATCGGAAATTTATAAGGGGGTTCTCACAGGTGGTTAAACCTCTCGCAGACATGACTCAAAAGGGGGCCGATATCAAGAATTGGTCAACCGCAGCGGTAGCGGCATTTCAGTTTTTGAAAAAATGTTTCATGTCGGCCCCGGTTCTTATCCAACCGGACCCCTCTGAACCATTTATTGTTGAGGTAGACGCCTCAGAGGTGGGGGTGGGGGAGGTATTGTCCCAGGGACCCGCCACTTTGACCAATTTAAGACCTTGCGCCTTTTTCTCAAAGAAGTTCTCCCCTGCGGAGAGAAACTATGATGTGGGGAATCGGGAACTTCTGGCCGTAAAATTGGCTTTTGCAGAATGGAGGCATTTTTTGGAGGGGGCTGTTCATCCTATAACGGTAATCACGGACCACAAAAACCTAACTTACATTGAGTCGGCTAAAAGGTTGACTCCCAGACAGGCTAGATGGTCACTTTTTTTTTCACGATTCAACTTCTCGATCACTTTTCGACCAGGATCCAAGAATATCAGAGCGGATGCGTTGTCACGCAGTCTTGATCCGGTGTCCCCCCCGGAACCTCCATCCTCCATTCTTCAGCCTGGGGTGGTGGTGGCAGAGGTTTCTAATGTGTTGGAACGGGAGATTCGAGAAGCCCAGGCTCTTGCACCTCCAGCTAAGCCGTTGGATAAACTTTTTGTGCCAGCTCAGTTTCGTCTCAAGGTCCTCCAGGAGTTCCATGACTCAGTTCTGGGTGGACATCCAGGGATCTCAGCGACCCGGAAGGCCATTGCTAGAATATTCTGGTGGTCTTCTTTAGCTTCTGATGTTGGGGAGTATGTGTCTGCGTGTGAGGTTTGTGCCCGTGCGAAAACTCCCCATAACCGGCCGGCCGGGGAATTGGTACCACTGCCAATTCCTGAGAGACCATGGACTCATCTGTCCATGGATTTCATCACCAACCTTCCCCCTTCCAAGGGTAATACCGTGGTCTGGGTCGTAGTGGACAGGTTTAGTAAGCAGGCATATTTTGTACCTTTGGCAGCTCTACCTAATGCGGAAACATTGTCCAGATTGTTTGTGGAGCATGTGGTGCGGTTGCATGGGGTACCCCTGAATGTGGTATCTGATAGGGGAGTGCAGTTTGTGTCCAGATTTTGGAGAGCTTTTTGTAGGAGGTTGGGTATTGGTCTGTCCTTTTCATCCGCCTACCATCCAGAGACTAATGGGCAGACTGAGCGGACCAATCAGTCTCTGGAGCAAATTCTGCGTTGTTTGACCTCAGCCCGACAGGATGATTGGTGTTCTGTGTTACCATTGGCTGAGTTTGCATTTAACAACCGCACTAACCAGTCTACGGGTACATCTTTTTTTTGCAATTATGGGTTTCATCCTCATTTTGGAGAATTTTCCCGCTTGAATTCTGGGTGTCCTGGGGCGGACGAGACGATCCAGCGGTTGGGGGAGGTATGGCGGGAGGTCCAGAATAACATTACGAAGGCCCAGGACAAATTTAAATTTTTTGCGGACAAAAAACGATCCGTGGGTCCAGTGTTTCAGGTCGGAGATAAGGTATGGTTATCCACCAAAAATATAAGGCTCAAGGTCCCCTCTGCGAAGCTTGGACCCAAGTTTATAGGTCCCTATGTAATTACCGAAGCAGTTAACCCGGTGGCTTTTCGGTTGAGTCTTCCGCCATCTCTAAGGATCCCTAATGTTTTCCATAAGGCCCTTTTGAAACCTGTGAGGTCCAGTGGGGAGGGATCATCATCTTCCCCGACACCAGTTCTGGTAGATGGGCAGGCTGAGTACGAGGTGGAACGAATTGTCGACTCCAGGTTGGTCCGTTGTGCCCTTCAGTATCTGATACATTGGAAGGGCTACGGTCCTGAGGAATGCTCGTGGGTTCCTGCTCGATCAGTTCATGCGGATCGGTTGTTCCGAGCCTTTCACGCCAAGTACCCTGAGAGACCTGGGGGTCCGGTGGCCCCCCATTGAGAGGAGGGTACTGTCATGATCCAGGACGGGATTTCGCTTTGACCCGTCCTGGTTAGACTATGGGTTAATTGTGCTGCCTCTCTCTGGCAGCAGGAGGCTATTTAGTGCTCACTGGACCTGGGTCCGGTGTCAGTTATACTCCTGCCCTCGGCTGAGTTAAGTGACCTCTTGTATACGTGTGCCTTGTGCCTGATATCTTGCTTGCTTATTCGGTTGTGATCTGGTTCTGTCCCTGTTACGAGTTCTGCCTGACCCTCTTGTACTGCGCTACCTCTCGTGTATGACTCTCTGCTTGTGACCCGACTCCTCTCTGCTCGTCCCCTTGGTACCGCACCGCCCTGCCCTCTTGTGTATGACCTTTGGCTCTGTCTGACTACCCGTCTGTTTGTCCCTCTGTACCTCGTTTGCCCGTACTGCTGTGACCTCTGTTTTGCCTGACTCTGAGTTGTTGTGTGGTGTCCTGTCCTATCTGAATACAGGACGCTAAGCCCCGCCCCCTTGCAGTCACATGACCATAGGTCCCGTGCAGACTATTCAGTTTCAGTGTCCGCAGGTCCTATGCCTCTTTACTTTCCAGTGCTGACTGGACCCTGACACTATTAGCCTGAAGCACGCATGGTCACCTCTGCTGCCCGCTCCACAGGTATCTTTTAGCACTGCTTCTGTACTCAGGACACGCGCACTGGCTCTATGAGCAAGTACAGTGCGGTGTTTCTGACAGCCTCATAGAAGGGGTACCTATTGTACCCTATGTGCTGGAATTCCAGGACCGCCTACAGGAGCTGGCCCAGGCTGTACGTGAGAACATGCAGGCGACCCAGCGGCGCCAGCGCGTATGGTACGATCGGAGGGCCAGAGAGCGCACCATGGAAATAGCACAGAAGGTCCTGGTGTTAGAGCCCACTAAGCAGAACAAGTTCCAAGCTGCATGGCAGGGGCCCTACCAGGTAGTGGGGAAAATAGCCGACACAACCTAAAATGTCGCCTATTGTGACGACCCCAGGGTTATCCGCATGTTCCACGTGAATATGCTGAAGCCCTACCAGGAGCGCCCTGAAGAGGTAGTGGCCATCTGTGCACCTGAAGCAGAGGATTTAGCCGGACTTCCCTTGCCGGATGTCTTAGGGGAAAGGACTCAGTCTAAAACATTGGACCAGGTACCCTTGGGTGAAGACCTAGGCCCCCGGGAGAGACAGCAGGAGGAGGGTTGTTGAGGCAGCGACAGAGGATGTTTTCGGGGAGACCAGGGTACACTCGCCTGGCACAACACAAGGTTGAGACCCAGGATCAGACCCCCCTGCGACAAAACCCCTCCGCGTCCCTGAGTCTGTACGAGAGGGGATGCGACAAGAGCTACAAGAGATGTTGCGTTTAGGGGTCATTGAAGAGTCAGATAGTCCCTGGGCATCCCCCGTAGTGTTAGTGCCCAAGAAGGATGGGACTACACGGTTTTGTGTAGACTATCGTAAGCTCAATGAGAAAACAGTGACGGATGCATATCCCATGCCACGTGTGGATGAGTTGTTAGACCGGCTGGCGGGGGCAAAGTATTTGACCACCATCGATCTATGCAAAGGCTACTGGCAGATTCCCCTTAGTCCTGACGCTATTCCCAAGTCGGCATTTGTCACCCCGTTCGGCTTATTCCAGTTTCTAGTTATGCCATTCGGGATGAAGAATGCCCCGGCGACCTTCCTAAGGCTGGCTGACCGGCTTTTGGATGGTCTCCAGGACTATGCTTGTGCCTACCTGGACGACATCGCCATCTACAGTGCGACATGGGAAGAGCATCTAAATCACCAAGAGACAGTATTGGACAGGATCCACCAGGCCGGAATCACCCTGAACCCAAACAAATGTCACGTGGGCAAAGCAGAGGTTCAGTATTTAGGGCATTGGGTGGGAAGTAGGAAACAGCGACCAGAACCAGCCAAGATTGAGGCCATAGCCAAATGGCCCACCCCACGCACTAAAACCCAGGTCATGGCGTTTCTAGTGACAGCGGGGTATTACAGGAAATTTGTTCCCAATTACAGCAGCGTAACCAAGCCCCTCACTGATCTGACCCATAAGAACCAACCCCGCCAGGTAACCTGGACCCCAGAGTGTGAGGAAGCCTTCCGCCAACTAAAGGACGCCCTCACCAATACCCCTGTATTGGCCGCACCCAATCCAACTAAACGTTTCCTGGTTCACACAGACGCTTATATGTTTGGAATGGGGGCAGTGCTGAGCCAAGTCGGGCCGGACAGCCAAGACCACCCGGTAGCTTACCTGAGTCGGAAACTACTGCCCCGTGAAGTAAGCTATGCGGCCATCGAGAAGGAGTGCCTGGCGGTAGTATGGGCACTCAAAAAGTTGCAACCATATTTGTATGGATGACAGTTTTCCCTCCTAATGGACCATAATCCCGTAGTCTGGCTTAATCGGGTCTCCAGAGACAACGCCAGATTGCTGCGGTGGAGTTTAGCCCTACAACCTCTGGACTTTACCATCCACTACAGACCCGGCAAACAAAACGGTAACGCCGATGGACTACGTCGACAAACGGAACTTGTACCAACCCCATAAACTTCGGTCATCCCTAAACCGATCCGTTAAGGATCAGACTGTGTATGCCGATCGCGTCGCTGAAAAGGGGGAGCCATGTTACAGAACTACTCAGCACCCAGAATATGTTGTGCAGTTATATGCATGTATAATAGGTTCCATAGGAGATGCATGTCCCTAATGCATCAGCCCACAGGCTGCGCCCAGCCGCCCCCCCACCTTTGTAATTCCCACAGTAAATATTGGCAGGCTCCGGCCACCTGCGGCTATTGTAATGTATGTCTGGCCTGCTGCTTTTCTATTGGCCTTCCCTCTGTATCTGTGTGCTATATTCTGTGTCCTGTGAGTAAAGTGTTGTCAGACTGGAAATACGTGGAGAAGCAGTGATCTTTTATATGCGCCCATGTAACCAAGGAATTCCAGCCAGCGTCCTTCATTGAGACTCCAGCCAAAGCAGAGTGGACCTCTGGAAACACGGAGTGGTACTGAAAGAGGTACCCGAGATAGGAAGACCCCGTTACAGTGTGGGAGACTATAGGGGTAGCATGCTGTGTGTGCGGCACTCACTGGGCATCATACTGTGTGTGGAAGCTATGGGGGCATTTTACTTTGTGTGGGGGCATCCTACTGTGTGCAGGACAGCAGCAGCATCATGCTATGGGGAGAACTGGTAACAGAATACTGTGTGGGGGGAATGTTCTATTAGGGCACCATACTGTGTGGGGCGCATCATACTATGTGGGGGAGACTTGGGGGCATCATAATGTGTGGGAGACTGTAGGGAATCATAACAGAGTTAGGAATACTATGTCTTTATTGTATTTGTCTATTTTTCTTTTTGTAGCTTTCAGAGTTGGGAGGTATGCTATTATTGATGTATCTACTATGTAGTATCTATCTATTTACACACATGAACAAAATTGCTGGTTCCTTTCTGTTAAAGTAAGAAAAAATACAATGGTCACTAAAATAAAAAGTCATTTTCCAGTTAAATTTACTGAATATCAACTAATGAAAATCAGACACTGCTTCTAGATTGTGGTTCAACAGAAAAATTAAAAAAAAAGAACTAATGAAGATGTCCTGGACAAAAGTCATGGTTCTCTTAACTTAAAGGCACTCTGTCAGGATAGAATTACTGTTCAAATTAAGTCCCACTGCTCGGTACACACCATAATACCAAACAGCACATTGACTAATTTTCACTCTTCTAAGGGAGTCTATCAGCACAGAATAGTTCTTCTAACCAAGTATAGGCGCTCGGTATATCATGGCGTGATCAAACATCTAAATACATGGGAGCATGGCCTCACCACTGATGATGCAGGCTGTCTGACTGAATAGCTCTGTACATGACCTCTCCTATCTCGGCTAGAAGCTGCAATATACTCCTAATAATCTTTAAAGACAATGAAGAAAATGACCAGAGGGAGATCCAAAAAAAGGTCTCCAGCTGAGCTAACTGAGGTTTTTCCCTCAAAACAACCACTGGATATCTCCGTCACAGAAAGGAGCGCCATCTTCTGCACACTCGCAGATCTCTTCTCCTGGAAAGTCCTTCACAAGATCATGCAAGAGATCCATTCATGTCATATCAATAAAGGGGTGATGCAATACTTTCTCGGTTCTCTGTGCTCCTCCCTCAAAGCAAATTTCAAAGCGGCAATGTGTGAGTTAAAGCAGCGGATCAATTCCCTGGGTGAACGCATGGGGCACAAAGAGACTAAAATGCCAGAATATGCAGCCTCTCATAATGATCTTATAGATACGCACTATGAAGTGGAGAAGGAGATGCAGCAAATGAAAAAAAAACCTGGGATCTGGAGGATACATCCTTCCGGAATAATATTTGGATTAGAGGAATTCCAGAGTTTATAGTAGATTCAGGCTTGGGCTTCTTTTTTTTCCCCAACCTCTTGCAACTAATATTACCTGAGGTGCTGGACATGGACCTAATGGTGGACCACATTCATAGGGTATCTAAACCTAAAGGCCTGATCCTAGCTCTACCAAGGGATACCTTTGATAGATTCCATTTTTTCAAAACAGAGACTTTTTTAAGTTTCCTGAGACATAAATCGGAACTACATGATACATTACAATGGATTACTATATATCCAGACCTATCAGTAGCCTTTCTTACTAGACATCATGAATTTTCTCCATTTACCGAAGTGGTCTGAGATTCCAACACTCCATACAGATGAGGGTTTACAGTGAAGCTGATGATGAACAAAGATGGCAAGATACAATTGTGGCCAAAAGTATTGACACCCCTGCAATTCTGTCAGATAATACTCAGTTTCTTCCTGAAAATGATTGCAAACACAAATTCTTTGGTATTATTATCTTCCTTTAATTTGTCTTAAATGAAAAAACACAAAAAGAATTGCCCTAAAGCCAAATTGGATATAATTCCACACCAAACATAAAAAAGACGGTGGACAAAAGTATTGGCACTGTTTGAAAAATCATGTGATGCTTCTCTAATTTGTGTAATTAACAGCACCTGTAACTTACCTGTGGCACCTAACAGGTGTTGGCAATAACTAAATCACACTTGCAGCCAGTTGACATGGATTAAAGTTTACTCAACCTCTGTCCTGTGTCCTTGTGTGTACCACATTGCGCATGGAGAAAAGAGAGAAGACCAAAAAACTGTCTGAGGACTTGAGAAACCAAATTGTGAGGAAGCATGAGCAATCTCAAGGCTACAGGTCCATCTCCAAAGACCTGAATATTCCTGTGTCTACCGTGCGCAGTGTCATCAAGAAGTTTAAAGCCCATGGCACTGTGGCTAACCTCCCTAGATGTGGACGGAAAAGAAAAATTGACAAGAGATTTCAACGCAAGATTGTGCGGATATTGGATAAAGAACCTCGACTAACATCCAAACAAGTTCAAGCTGCCCTGCAGTCCGAGGGTACAACAGTGTCAACCCGTACTATCCGTCGGCATCTGCATGAAAAGGGACTGTATGGTAGGAGACCCAGGAAAACCCCACTTCTTACCCCGAGACATAAAAAAGCCAGGCTGGAGTTTGCCAAAACTTACCTGAAAAAGCCTAAAATGTTTTGGAAGAATGTTCTCTGGTCAGAAGAGACAAAAGTAGAGCTTTTTGGGCAAAGGCATCAACATAGAGTTTATAGGAGAAAAAAAGAGGCATTCAAAGAAAAGAACACGGTCCCTACAGTCAAACATGGCGGAGGTTCCTTGATGTTTTGGGGTTGCTTTGCTTCCTCTGGCACTGGACTGCTTGACCGTGTGCATGGCATTATGAAGTCAGCAGACTACCAACAAATTTTGCAGCATAATGTAGGGCCCAGTGTGAGAAAGCTGGGTCTCCCTCAGAGGTCATGGGTCTTCCAGCAGGACAATGTCCCAAAACACACTTCAAAAAGCACTAGAAAATGGTTTGAGAGAAAGCACTGGAGACTTCTAAGGTGGCCAGCAATGAGTCCAGACCTGAATCCCATACAACACCTGTGGAGAGATCTAAAAATGGCAGTTTGGAGAAGGCACCCTTCAAATATCAGGGACCTGGAGCAGTTTGCCAAAGAAGAATGGTCTAAAATTCCAGCAGAGCATTGTAAGAAACTCATTGATGGTTACCGGAAGCGGTTGGTCGCAGTTATTTTGGCTAAAGGTTGTGCAACCAAGTATTAGGCTGAGGGTGCCAATACTTGTGTCTGGCCCATTTTTGGAGTTTTGTGTGAAATGATCAATGTTTTGCTTTTTGCTTCATTCTCTTGTGTTTTTTCATTTAAGACAAATTAAATGAAGATAATAATACCAAAGAATTTGTGTTTGCAATCATTTTCAGGAAGAAACAGTATTATCTGACAGAATTGCAGGGGTGTCAATACTTTTGGCCACAACTGTACATACCTTACATAATTGCAACTCTCCAGCACAAACTGAGGATATTCTGAAGCTCTGGAACATACTGCTGGATTCATTCCAGGCTAGTAAAGTAACCGGATCACCATAAAAAGATAATCCCTTAGTAGACTATTACTTGACTGTATGGTTAGGTTGGTCTTATAATATTAGTGGCTTGAGAAGCTCACTCCTTATATGATATGTAGGTTTCTGTTATGCTAATGGACAAACAGCGCATCTAGCAATCATTTGTGCGAGTTCTTGGGGACCTGTCAGCAGAGATGCTATGACACTATTTGCTCAGTTACTTATTTCTGTGTGGTTCAATTTAAGTTTTTCACTTCTACAGGAACTGCTTGTCCCTATGCAAAATACAAAGGAAACAAAAAGAGATGTAAGTTATGTATTTGAGAAAAAAAACAAGAAAATGGTGGTACTCACCGTCCCATAAAAGTTACTTTATTGTTTCATATTAAACATGGATGCAGGAGAGTCTGTAGGATACATATGGGACAATGGTCGTTTCGCGCCTGCTGTGCTTCAACGGGTCCCATATGCTGCTTTCTTCATGAAGGAAATTACATCTATAATGAAAACAACTGAATCCCTTTCTACTCCTGGCCCAGAAAGACTTCCTAAGGCTATGTGCACACGGTGCGGATTCTGCTGCGGATTTGGCCCTGCGGATCCGCAGGAGAACTGCAGGTGATGTACAGTACCATTATAGCCTATGTAAAAAAAAAAAAACGCTGTGCACATGGTGCGGATTTTTCCGCGCGGATTTCGTGCAGAATAAAAGAAGCAGCATGTCACTTCTTTTGTGTGGTTTTGCTGCAGTTTTCCACCTGCTCCATTCTACAAATCCGCAGGTGGAAAACCGCACAAAAACAGCAGTAAACCCGCACAAAAAATGCACTAAATCCGCAGGAAAAATGCAGGTCATTTGACCTGCGGATTTAGTAAAATCTGCGGGAGGATCCGCACCGTGTGCACATAAGTATTATAAGACCTTTGCATTGCAACTGTCTCAATTTCTACTCAGACGTTTCTCTTATTGGCAAATATGGAGAGTAAGGCCGGGGTCACACTAACCAACGCAAAATATGGTCGGTATTTTACATGCGTAATACGGATGAATGGCCCCTAAACAGTGCTCCGTATGTCATCCGTAATCAAGGTGTGGTCGTGTATTTTGCGCATGTAAGCATCCGTATGTAATCCGTATGGTGAGATTTTCTCGCAGGCTTGCAAAATGGACATATAATGGAGCCCTATGACAGGGTTTCTAACAGAAACCAAATAATAGATATAGACACATAGAATACATATATATTATATATATATATTTATATATATATATATGTATTCTATGTGTCTATATCTATTCTTTCGTTTCTTTATTAAACCTGTCAGTGTGAGTTTACTGTATAGCGCACTGAATTGCCGGCTTTGCTAAAAGACACCGGGTGCGTATATCTCGCAAGTCACATGTGTGGTCCGTGTGTAATCTGTATTTTTTGCGCACCCATAGACTTGCATTGGCGTACTACGGCCATAGTACGCTGACAATTGCAGCATGCTGCGATTGGCACGGAGCGTAGAATACGGATGAGAAATATACGGCTGGTGCGAGGGACCCCATAGAGAATCATTTGTCCGTGTGTAATGCGTGCTTTTAGCGTCTCTCACTCGGCCGCATTCCTCGCCAGTGTGACCCCGGCCTAACACTTCCCCTCTATATTTAGAGGCTATTATAACCACCTTACCAAAACCAGGTAAACCTCGCACCAAACCTGAAAACTTTAGACCAGTCTCATTACTTAACCAAGTTGGGTTTGTGCCAGGCAGACAGGCTAGAGATGGGACAAGATGCTTTCTGGATTTGTTGTAAGTGGCTGAAAAATCTGATTTCCCCTGTGCACTACTCTCTCTTGATAAAAAGCTTTTTGTAAGATGCACTGGGGATATCTTGATGCAGTCATTTCTAAATTTACAGTATTCGGCAGTATCAAGAAGGCAATTATGGCACTTTATACTAATGCAAAAGTTTTGGCATCTGATTTCTTGTCAGCCTCATTCAAAATATCAAAACAGATCTCATCAGTTCTGTCCATTGTATCCTGTGATCTTTGCAATGGTGATGGAACCAATGGTGGAGGCTATTAGGTCCTGTGGGAAGATAAAAGGTATTCGAGTGGGGGAAGACTAACATTCTATTTGTCACGACACAGCTGTCGGGTGACCCCGGACCATGGGCTCCTTCCCTGACCGTATCACTAGGGGCACCCTATTCCCCAGGATGCTTCTGAAGGTGAAGATGCCAGTGACTCCACCCTTGCCATACCTCCTGAGTTAGCCTTCTGTCTATTCTCTTCCCCCACCCAGGGAAGTAGGGCGCTATTGTGCAGTACACCAACCTGACGAAAAAGGCTACGCAAGCGAGGGTTAACAGAAAACTCCAGGCATACAAAATATTCGCTCACATATAACAGAGGAGTGGACCGGGGAGTGGAGGAAGGGGAATAATCTAAAGTAGAGATGGGAAGGGAATTACCACACTTACAAACCGTGCAGCAGTCACAGATAACTCCTCCAACACTCCTCATATGAACACCTCTTCCTCCTGAAGCCATGCAGCAAATGCTCGCTCTGTCAGGGATTTACATCAGCACAGATTATAAAGGGAAAGGGAGTGGCTAACTGGGCTCAGCCCTGCTAGATATTCTCTCTACATTCTCTAAAATGTCTTATTATAAGCTTAATGCCACTAAATCAGTGATCCTTCCAGTAGGTTGTCCAAAACATTTAATAGAGCACTTTAAAGTAATGCTTCCCTTTACTTGGGCTTAGAAAATTATCAAGTATTTGGGAATAGACCTACACTCACCACCCAAAGAGTTAAAAAAGAGAATATATTGGAGCTGATCAATTCTCTCAAACCTGAGCTGGATAGGATATCAAAACTAGCCATGCCATGGATAGCTAGAATTCAGATGTGTAAAATGCTTTTTATACTCATAATATTATATGTTCTTAGATGCATTCTCTTGTTTATCCATAAAGCTACACTACTTAAATAACAATTCATGTTCTTAAAATGTATTTGGGCTAATAAAAAAAGCAAGAATATCAAAATATGTTATAATATAAGACTCGAGATGAAGGTATCCTAACTTAGTCCTATATTATAAGGCATGCTTGGTAGATGCAACAAGTGAATGGTGTAGTTCAGACTCAATGCATAAATGGGTTCAAATTGAGAAAGAATTTACCAACCTACATTCTACTAGGCACCTATTAGAAGCCGAATATTTTAAGCATAGCTCCCACTCGCACATTCCTCCTGTGATGCAAAATACCCTTTATATTTGGAAAGAAATACTTAACAATTTTATACATGTCCCGCTGAGATATAGCTCCTTGAAAAGCTTTGAGCAGGTGATCCCTTTCTCTTACGTTACATATTGGGCTACCCATGGGGTTGTATATCTAGCTTATTTAAAACTGTCATTGCCATATGATGTGGCACGTTCTGAGACATTGTGCCTGTTCCAACTTAAATTGTAAAATTCAAATCTGTGCCCAGAAGAGCTATGCTGAAACATTGAGCAAAAGTAGATCTCTCTTTATTACATTATTCGGTCAGTCTTTATATAGGTTATTAGTATTCATGCATTGTAACAATATAATGCTCAGCTTATCTCCAAATATGTGCTGGCATTAGTATACATACATACATACATCTCATTGGCTAAAGGTAATTCTTTGTACACCCAGCTGAAAAGCTTTGGTGGGTCTCATTTCTCCCACTTTCCTATGTTTTCTCTAAGTCCGTTAGACAAAGACATTCCTAAGGGACACTATCACAAAATACACCTACTAGCTCAATCTCCATCTTCGTATGCAGGAGAGAATATCCACAGTAGAGTCAGGAAAGATATATATAAATCCTGCTTCTCCCTCAATGAATTGGCTGATAAATTCTCTTTTGCTAAACATTTTTTCTTTCAATATATATATAACTTAGAAGCTTCATCTCTTCCTGCCCCACCATCCATAACCAACAGCTTTCAACCAATATTCAGCATTTTTTACTAAGGAAAAATTGTAATGACAATGGTGTCTTTATTTTGTATATTATTCTATATTTTCCACCTGCACTAAGTTACCATTCATGGTGAAGTGGGAACAAGACCTAGGAGCTTACTTTACTCACCAGCAGTGGCAGCAGGCATTAGCTTGGTTGACTAAAAGCTCAGCATGCACTAATCACATGGAATTATCTAAGAGAATAGAACTCAGATGCTTTTTCTCCCTTAAAAGACTATCTGTATTATTCCTAAGTATGCTCCACTCTGCTGGAAACAATGTGGAGAAACAGGTTCCTTATTTCATGCATGGTGGTCTTGAAAAATGGTGTATAAGTTCTGGGAAGAGGTTTTTCTAGTCATGCCCCGTTGTGTCACATTTCAAATGTCACCGTCACCTTCTCTAGCATTACTGAATAATGGATTTGCCATATCATATTAGATGGGTTTGCTCATATATCTTATTGCGACTAGATAATGTATTGTACCAAATGGAAAATGAATCTTTTGCCGACCATTAAGGAATTGTGTGTGTGAACCTGTGCCAAAACTACAAACTCATGCTCAGGCCAGTTTCACACGTCAGTGGCTCCGGTACTTGTAGTGACAGTTTTCTCACGTACCGGAGACACTGACACACATATACACATTCTAATGAATGGGTCTATGCAGATGTCAGCGTGTTTTCACAGACCGTGTGTCCATGTGCAAAATACGCTGACATGTCCATTTTTGTGCAATGGGTCCGTGTAAACACGTACTGCACACGGATGGCGTCATTGTGCCATCCGTGTGCGTTTTTAGGAGTCATAGGGTTAACATTGAAACCAATTTTTTCAATACACGGACAGCATACGAATCACACACGGATGGTATACACGGACATACGGATAGCACACGGATCACACACGGATGGCCTACGTATCCACACGGACACGGATAGCTCCTGTACCGATTTTTCCGGTACCAGAATTATCTGGACGTGTGAAACCTCCCTCACATAGGGTGCGTCACTGCATTGCTATGAGTGCCAACCACAGGGTGGCGTTTATAGCAGTCTGGCATGAACAACCACAGAGGTCTCAAGGAGATCTCTGGTTGTCATGCCGACGAACCGGTAACGGGTCACCAGTGAGCGCATTAAAGGCCGGATGGCCGGGAGCATTTGTTAAATCCCGCTGTCAGAGTTTGACAGAGGCATTTAACTAGTTAATAGCCACAGGTCGGATCGCGATTCCACTCGTGGCTATTGTGGGCACATGTCAGCTGTTCAAAATAGCTGACATGTCCCGGCTTTGATGCGGGCTCACCGCCGGAGTGGGGGTGCTGCCATCGGACATTCTATTCCGTCCGATGGCAGAAAGGGGTTAACTAAAATACCTCTGAGTAATGAGGTTTTATTCTAAATGAATGGCTATAAGATTTACTGGAGACTTGATTCTTGCGTAATCCTATGTAACGCTATGTAAATCCTATGTAGATGTGTTTTATCTTATGTTTTTGTTTACTTGACAAAACCCACTAAATAGTTGATTGTTAAACCATTTAAATACACCTTTCACATGCTTTTTTCCTTCAATATACACTACCACCTCCCCTCTCAGTTTATTTACAGGTCTGGCCTCATATAGCCAGAGAAGGATGAGGACAGAAGGAAAACAAGCAGGTGAGAAGGTATATTTAAATTATTGGCCCCACCATGATGCACCAAATGTCTATACTTGGTTTAAACAGTCATGCTGACAGACACCATTCAAACATGATAACAAACTGATTACAATTTGTAAACACCTGTGAATTATAGAACACACCTTAAGGCCCCATCACACTAAGCGATCTCGCTAGCAAGATCGCTGATTTTGTGACACATCAGGGATCTCGCCAGCGAGATCGCTGTGTGTGACGGGGGATCAGCGACCGGCCCCCCTACCGGTTATCGCTGATCGTGTTCGAGCGGCCTGGGCCGTTTTTCGATCGCTGGTCTCCCGCTGACCACCATGCATTGCTGCGTGTGACAGCGAGAGACCAGCGATCAGTGACGCTGGTTGCTAATGTAAACGTCTGGTATCCAGGAGCCACGGCTCCCGGATACCCGCTGTTTACCTTGGAAACCGGCGTATACGCTGGTTTCCAAGGTAAACGTCAGGTATCCAGGAGTCGCGCGGCTCCTAGATACCGGATGTTTACCTTGGAAAGCAGCGTGTACGCCGGTTTCATAGGTAAAAAGCCGGTATCCAGGAGTCGCGCGGCTCCTGGATACCTGTTGTTTACATTAGAAACCAGCATTCAGCGTTGCTGGTCCTGATCGCTGGAGGGGCTGTCTATGTGACAGCGATCCCATCATGTCGGATCGTTGGTGGGATCGCTGGGACATCGTTTAGTGTGATGGGGCCTTTAGTGCTACCTGTCCCCGTGGGCAAATTTTCAATCTCTTCTAGGGGTACTATCATTTTCATTTTTTTATTTCTCTGTGGAACCACAATTCAAAAGCAAATGCTGATTTTCATTAGTTGATATTCAGCAAATTTAAATTGAGAATGACTGACTTTTGTTAGTTTCAAGTTATTTCAGTTACTGTATTTGTAGGTTTTTCTTACTTTAGAGTGCCAACAATTTTGCCTATCAAGCTATCTCATCTCTATCTATCCATCTACTGTATGTATTTATTTTTCTTCAGTCATGGCCAAAAGTGTTGGCACCCTTGAAATTGTTCCAGAAAATGAAGTATTTCTCCCAGAAAACTATTGCGATTACACATTTTGTTTTACACATATTTATTTTATTTGTGTGTATTGAAACAACACAAAGAAAAAAAACAGGAAAAAGGCACATTGGACAGAGTTTCACACAAAACCTCAAAAATTGTCCAGACAAAATTGTTGACGCCCTCAAATTAATACTTGGATGAACACCCTTTGAAATAAATAACTGCAATCAATCACTTCCTATAACCATCAGCAAGCTTCTTACACTCCTCAACTCAACATTAATGAGAAAAAAATGAACTTTTATAAATTTACCAAATGGCTGTAATAAAAGAGAGTGAATAATTTAAAGGGTCTGAATACTTTATGCACCCACTGTATATATATTTACTCACTTCACCTATGTGATGTCGGCGCTGACATCAGAAAGGTGAAGTGAGTTCACTGGTTGTAAATTCGCAGGACCTGTCTGACGACCCTGCAAGCTGGAGATCTTTCTCAACGCTCGTGGTGCCCTCAGATAGGTAAAAGGAGTACACAGAGAGACACTGAGCACACGGTGCTCAATGTGCTGGATGACAGGCTGTATGGTCTCGGCATGCAGCCTGCCATGTAGATGTAGCAGAGCTACACCCGTCGTGGGACAAATGGATTAGCAGTATTTCTGCGGAAAGGTGAGGAATATTGTTGTTTGTTTTTTAACTCTTTTGCAGATTACGTGGGCATCGGAGAATGGGCAAGTTCGTAAGTAAGGTTTAAATAAGATTATTAAAGGAGTCTGTCATTTTTTCCATTGAAGGACTTTTTTTCTGGGTGTCTGTGTTTTCATACAGTGTGACTATGGGGTTAGTAATGGAGGCATCTTTTTGACGCTTCTCCATTACTAACCTCCAGACTTGATGTCACCTCACAATTCAAAGGTGACATCACCCCCCCAACTATCACTGCACTTTCCACCACTACAGGGCAAGTGGAAAGAGCGAAGCTAAGTGCCAGAAATGGCGCATCATAGAGATGTGCCTTTTCTGGGGAGGCTGAGAGCTGATGTTTTTACCCGGGGGGCAGTATCCATGGCCCCTTCCTAAGCTATTAATATCAGCTGGCAGCTGTCTGCATAGCTTTTGCTAGTTATTAATTATAGGGGTACCCTTTGTCATTTTTTGGGGGGGTATTCCATTTTAATAGCCAGTAAACGCTAAGCATACAGCTGTGAGCTGATTTTAATAGCCTGGGAAGCTCCATGGGTACTACCCCCTTCCCAGACTATAAACATCAGCCCCCAGCCGTCGGCTTTCCCTCTGCTAGTCAACAAAGTTACGCGGGAGCCCACACCATTTTTTTCAGAAAAATAATCTTATTAATTAAATATACAGTAAGCTGCACACACTGTACTAATTGTATATGTCATTGACATTCATATATCTACCTATTCTATTTGTATTTACTGTATTTAATCCATGTCTTCTATTGTGTCGGCTCCTGCTGTGATTTTACACTACGCGACTTCTGAATTGCCGGCTTTAATTCTATCAATCTATCTAGAGAAAGAAAAAATGAAGTCAGCACTCCATATTCTTTGCGGTGAAAAATGTGAAAGGTTTTATTCAGACCCACATGTCTGGGCGATGTTTAGGCTCATACTGAGACTTTCTCAAGCAGATGGTGTTACAAACACATGTTTTTATAGGTATAATTAACAATCATTAGATTCATATTATATTGTAATTAAAATCAAATTTTACAAAGTGCATACTGTTTCATTACATCATTTTGACTTTATATTGTATGTGTCATACATCTCACATAATAGTGCTTCTGTGCTAAAGTGCATCATGCATACAAATAGGCTCAATCTACTAATTCATTAATTTTATAACGCCATATATTCAGCAAAGCTCAATCATTATTAGGCCCAATACATCTGTGTGTCAAAAGATATTTAATGATAATCTACATCTACGCCCTCGGGATCATAAACCGTCACATGGAGGACTCCATTCATGCTGTTTCAGTGTTCTACTTTGTCTATTGCGCATTCTCTAGTGCGTCACTACTTCTTCATAAAACGCTGGCCAGTTGTATGGAGTGTGAGGCATCTTTAGCCCACACATGCGCACCACTGCATTGCGGACACCACGGCGCCATCTTAGATGTTGCAAAATAAAGAAATCCGGATTTCCTATTCCAATCTTTCAAAAGGCAGTGTTTTTATTATGTAGTGCCCCCTATAGTATCGGGAATTGATTCACTGTTCAGTACAATGGGAACATTCCAGTGTGGACACAGCGCAGCACCAGCACCGGACAGCGCATCACCGGACGCCGCACATCGGAACACCCCCTCATCCCAGACTCTGACCTGCAGCAATGCTCCACTTTTGCCTCCTCCAGCAGCGACCCTGGGACCCCGCTTCACCGCAGTCACCAATAAGTAAGACTCATGGATTATAATAAGCACCGTCATTTTATTAAAAAAAAAGTTTTTTTCCTATTTTTCTCCTCAAAATTTGAGGTGAGTCTTATAATCCAGAGCATCTTATAATCCGAACAATACGGTAATATACTGTATATTGATTTAGAATTGATATCTAACTATGCTCCAGTAAATATCTGTACATGCTCCAATATTAATAACGGTCTTATGCATTCTTTGGTACTAGTAACAGTCCTGTTCATGCTCCAGTATTATCTATTCTGGGCTAATAGTGTGCACATTACCAATAGGCTGTAAGCCTGACACAGGGCACCGCACTTATTTTTGTGACTGGCCCCCTATACAAGCCTTATCTGTGTGCACTTATAATACTAGGCAATAACCCCCTCCATGTGAGTATGTGAGTGCTTGCTCCATCAGTATTTTGACCTTGTGTTGCCTCTGCCTTTATCATGGGAGATATGGTATCCTGTAGTGCATTAGTATTGTGAACTGGTGTTTCTTGAATACAGCTTCCTTTTTTGTGTGATTTTTTTTTTCAATTATATGTCCTTTTTGGTGACATAAGGGCATGTCACACTAAGAGATATCGCTAGCAATATCGCTATAACTAGTGACGTTATAGCGATATTGCTAGCAATATCTCTGTGTCTGATACTTACCTACGACCGGCTCCCCCGCTGGTAATCGCTGATCGCGCGAGAACGTTCAGGACCGCTTCTCGTCGTCAGCTTCCTGAGGCGCTTCCTGCTGTAAGGACGAGCGACGCGTGGAGCCGGGCGGGAGGACGCAGGATCGCCTGGTGTGACAGGTAAGTAGCAACCCCCGTCCCCAGCGATGTCGCTAGTGAGATCTGCCTATGTGGCAGCTCACTAGCGACCACTTAGCGATGTACCAGCGATCCTGACCGCGTCATATCGCTGGTTGGGATCGCTGGTACATCGCTAAGTGTGACAGTACCTATACTCCAGTATTGATAACAGATCTTTGAATGCTCCCATGGAAGTAAAAGACCTGTGCATGCTACACAGTGGCGTAACTAGAGTCTGATGGGTCCACGTGGAAGATTTGGACCTGGCCCTACATCGTGATATATATATCCTTCATCCTGGTATTTATGTACCTTATCCTAGTATTTATGTCCCTCATCCTGGCACCATCTGGGTATTTGTCCCTTATCTTGGGCCCCATCCTGATACATATATATCCCCCATCCTGGAATATGTCTCTTATCCTGGGTCCCATCCTGGTATATTCTTCATTCTGGCTGAGTACTCCACAGTTGTAGCATGTGGGCTGTCTTTTTCGCCGAGCGGCACCAGTCTCGCGTTGGGGGGCGTTCTCTCTGCCTTGCACTGGTGGGCTGGACTCTACAGCAGGGGTCCTCTTATATTCAGCCATTTCTTCGCGGACCCGCTTAATCTCCTTCAAGTCTCCACCCATTGGGGGGCAGCTACCTCCCCACTCCATACCTTTCTCACCAGCACTATCACTCCCTGCCCCTGTGTGCCTCACTCCCGACCTCAGAGAAAGTCATGTCTGGCTTTACCCGCATGCGCTCTTGCAGGGCTTCATCATCACATCTCACAAACTCATCACCAGTTGGTCTCGTAGCACAACATCAATTGGCCCTACACCTATGCCGTACTTCTGTACAATGGCATATGGAGTTCCTGCAGGGCGATCATAAACTGCGTCACGGTCTACCCCTCTATTTGTACCCGGCGAAACAGTCGCATGCGTAGCTCCCCTACGTCAGTGGGGTCACCATGCGTCTCCTCAAGTATACGTAGTACTTTGTCCAGGAAATCTCTCGCCTGAGGGGGGTCTGAGCATAACAGAGTCCCGTGCGACCCCCTCTAGGGCCATTACAGCTATTTCTGCCTTCAGGGTCGGCATCATGGGATGCATCCGCATCATCCCTCGGATGCGCTCCGTCCAACTCCACAACATAACCTTGCTCCCAGAGAAGTTTAGCAAGTTAACTAACATGGTTCCCAGGGAGATGCTAGACCTGGGGCCTCCCCCAACTGCTTGGTCTGCCCCCTCCGCGCCGTTGTGCAACATCCTGCCAACTACACCACTTGTAATAACCTGCAGGTACTGAGGATGTTGCCACGGTACAGAGACAAACCAAGAGTGAAAGGGTTTATTCACAGGGGATAAATTCTCCATGCAGGAAGAGGTAGTAAGGGGATTAGATGAGTAAGAGTAACAATATAAACAGCAGACTAGTCTAAGAAAACTACTAAACAGTTATGCAGAGTTGAGACGGTTCGACTGGCATTCATGACATCAGTCCGGGGAAAGCTTGATTGCAGGGCTTCTCTCCCACGTTGGTGCCGTCAACAGCAGTGCTCAGTCTCTGTAGTCTCTGGATGTAGCTGGAACCTCAAGGGTTAAGTCTGCAGTCTCTTCTCAGGGAGAAACTGGAACCTCAGGGGTTAAAGCAGGAAGCAGGGAGACGCTGTGAACCTGAGTCTCCCCTGCTCTAAGTCTCTATGTTAAACTGACAGACTCTCTGCAGGCACGATGTTGCACACACTGGGCAGTCTACTTGCCACACTCAGGGGTCTCAGCTTGCCATTGCCGTCACTGGGGCTGCACGCTCAGGTCACTGTCTCTGCACTGTCAGGAGTGAAGTCTCCTCTGGTAGCGGAGGCTCCCGAGTCCATGTACTCACACACAGCTCTCACTATGGTTCATATCTCAGTCTCAGTGCTCTGACGGGGAGACCTCTCTCTCTGGGAGCGTGGTTCTGCAGCCTGCTTTCTCTCTGACGTGCTCTCCCCTGTCTCTGGCGCGCTCCTCTCCGTGCCTGGTGCGCACTGCTTTTGCGCCCTCAGCCTGCACACCTTCCAGTCCACCACCCCTTCTCCTTCCTCTCTGCCCCTTGCAGTCACATGGTCCAGTCTGTCCAGGGCAGAAAGTCCTCCCCCCAGCAACCCGGCTGTCTGGCTAAGTGGTTCCGGGTAAGGAGCAGGGTGACTAACCTCCTTTGGGCTCTTCTTCTTCACCCCCTTACACTTGCATGCCCTGGTGTTAGTAACAGATATTGCATGCTCTAGTATTAAAAACATATTTGCATGGGCAATGTCCTGTCCAACTACAGTTGCTCAAAAGTTTACCATCTTGGCTTGTTTTACATTCTATGAACTCACTCTGTTGGACTGCAGTTACTCTGTGGACGCACCCTATGGTAGCCATGTGTACCTAATTTCAGACATTGCAAGTGGCACACAAAAGTGAAATATGGACCAATATCTAACCATCGTTAAAAAGCCTGGCCGGATAGGTTTGTTTACTGATATTAATTTTTAATAGTATCATTAAATGTGCTATATGAATGGGACATTTTCCTTTTAGCATTTTCACAGTCTATCAAAATGAGCAACACTTTTTCAACAACAGTGCGATTATTTAGCTCTTGTCTCCAGTGGCTGAGGATTGAACGGTCACTTCACACACTTCCTTCATAAGTCCAGGGGCAATGTTTTTACTTTATAACTAAAAGCCCAAGGGAAACTTCACTAAGGCTTCAGAACATCTTCCTATTCATCGTCATGACCAACAAACACTCTGCAGGTATATTTATATACTGTATGTGTCACAGATGCTGCTGGTCTAAGGAGAACCAGAAATCCTCATTCACAAATGGAAATCCCGGTCATCCTTGACTCTGACACTTGTGCTCTCTGACTTTATATATAAATTGTGATGCATGAGACTCAAGCACTATTCAGTTAGAACCTGATAAATTATTCATTTCATCTCATGTATTCCAGCATAAAAGCTATTGACTTGATTTGATGCTTTGTGTTTACTGGTTGGCGGCCAACTTGCAAAGTTTAGGGGTTTTCCATGATGTCCCCCCTGTGTATTCTCATTTTTTTTATAAAAAAAAAGTTGGTTCAGCTCACCCTTAAAGAGGACTTTTGTGAGTTCCATTAGTGTAGCACAGGATATCGTCTCTGCCGGACACGGAGGCAATGTGCGTGAGTAGAAGTGAAAATACAGCTCCAGCAAGGTAACATAGTAAATCTTTAGGTTAAAAAAGATTGTTGGCATTGCTGTGATGGAACAATTAGAATTAGTTGCAGTGGGTAATAAAACATGATATTAACCAGACGCGTTTAAACTCGGGCTGTGTTCAAAACGCATTCGGTTAATATAGTGTAATGTTTTTCACCCACTACAACCAATTCCAATTGATCCACCACAGCAATGCCAACAATTTTTATTGTGACCTAAATATTTACTATTTTACCTTGCTGGAGCTGGATCTTCACTTCTACTCACACAAATTCTCATTTTTTTACTGTTTAGTTGCAGCATTTCCTTGTTATGTGAATAAGAAGGAATATACAGTAAATTGGTGGGAAAAAAGGGGGCTCCACTGCCAATTTTGGAAGCCACGTCTTTCAGCGCACATGGCACTGCTTTTACCTGCCACAAAAGACCTTCATCATCTGAGGCCACAATATGAGATAATGTCTTTGAATCATGGTATTTCATGTGTTATAGCCACCCATGAGTAAGTCCGTGTTGTGGTGCGGACATTCAGAAAGCTGCTTGTTTTTCTTCTGCCTGGCTGCCTCGTTCTACCACTGAGGCTAAGAGCATTTACTGAGGCATACAGTACAATAACTTGTATCACCTTATGGAGCTAAGCAATGCATAGATATACAGCTCTGGCAAAACTTAAGAGACCACTGCACACTTTTACAAAAATCAGCTTCTCTACATGTCTGACAGTCATTCCATTCCAGTGTCAATTGAATTCCAAACAGAGTACACCTCATTCTACTTAATGTGCTTCTGATTAGGTGATCATCTGAACCAAATCTTATTTAACGAAGAAAAGTAAAAAAAAAAACCTTGCTGTGGTGTTCACAATACTCTTGCAATAGGACAAATTGGATGGCAAAACAAGTGCTAGCAATATCCCAAAAGTAATAGGAATGAAAAAATAACTTTTAACCATGCCAATGCCTGCATCCTTAAAATTTCTAAGACGGCAGTCCATTACAACAAGGTCAAGCAGCAGACATTGGGGACAACAAAGCTACAGACTGGCAGAGGGAGAAAATGAGTCTCCACTCACCGGGATGACCATCATCTTATTTGAATGTCACTCAGCAACGGCAGGATGGCATCAAGTGACCTACAAAAGGAATGCAAATGGCAGCTGGAGTGAAGTGCATGGCAAGAACAGTTTGTAACAGGCGTGGCTAAAGTCATGTAAAGCTAGAAAAAAGCCTTTCTTCAATGAGAAGCAAAGGAGAGCCAGGCTGAAGTTTGCCAAAGACCATAAGGATTGGATCATACAGGACTAGAGTAAGGTAATCTTCTCTGATGAGTCTAATTTTCAGCTTTGCCCAACACCTGGTCATCTAATGGTTAGATGGAGACCTGGAGAGGCATACAAGCCACAGTGTCTTGCTCCCACTGTGAAATTTGGTGAAGGATCGGTGATGCTTCAGCAAGGTTGGAATTGGGCAGGTTATTCTTTGTGATGGACGTATGAATCAAGCCGCATACAAGGTTATCCTGGAAAAACAGGCGATTCCTTCTGCTCAGGCAATGTTCCCCAACTCTAAAGACTGTTTTTCCAACAGGAAAATGTGCCTTGCCACACAGCTAGGTCAATCAATGTGTAGATGAAGGACCACCACATCAAATCCCTGTCATGGCCAGCCCGATCTCCAGACCTGAACCTCATTGAAAACCTCTAAAATGTAATCAAGAGGAAGATGGATAGTCACAAGCCATCAAACAAAAAACTGCTTCAATTTTTGTACCAGGAGTGGCATAAGGTCACCCGAAACAGTGTGATAGACTGGTGGAAAGCATGCCAAGACGCATGAAAGCTGTGATTAAAAATCATGGTTATTCCACAAAATATTGATTTCTGAACTTTTCCTGAGTTAAAACATTAATATTGTTGTTTCTAAATGACTATGAACTTGTTTTTTAGCATTATTTGAGGTCTGCAGCACTGCATTTTTTTGTTCTTTTGACCATTTCTCATGTTCTAAAAATAAATACAAAATTTATTGCTTGTAAATTCGAAGACATCTTGTCAGTAGTTTATAAAATAAAATAGCAATTTACATTTTACTCAAATATCTCTATATATAAAAAACTGAATGTGTGTGTGTGTGTGTATACATCACCAACCAATCACGAAGCATCTTTCATTTCAACAGAGCTGTTCAAAAGAAGCTGAGCTATGATTGGTTGCTATGAGCAAGTTTTTCCCACTTGACAACACCTCAGCAGACACTGACATGGTGGGAGAAATCTAGCATCCCCGGGATGATAAGCTCCCAGCCATTGTCTGCCCCCCTGAAAGGAGCACAGAGCACATGACAGAAATGAATCCCCCTCTCCTGTGCCCATATACACATCACACATCCTCCATCCCTTAGGCACATCTTCCCTCTTAAAGGGATCATTGCTATTGAAGTCAGAGCAAATCCATCCAGCGCTTTAATTTTTACCCCATGCCTCTCTTAAAGGGATCTCCAGTATGGAAGTTAGGACCGTTCCACTCAGCTCTGTGGTTCTGATCCCAGTTTTTCTTAAAGGGTTCATTGGTATGGAATTTAGGGAAAATCCCCTCTGCACTTTGGTACTGACCCCAGGCCTTTCTTAAAGGGATCTCCTGTTTGGAAGTCAGGGCAGTTGCCTTCAAATGCTCTGGTACTGACCCCAGGCTCTCTTAAAGGGATCTCCTGTATGGAAGTTAGGGCAAATCCCTCAGCACTCTTATTCTGACCCCAGGGTTCTTTTAAAGGGATCATTGGTATGCAAGTCAGGGCAAATCCGCTCAGCGCTCTGGTTCTGATCCCAGGCTCTCTTAAAGGGATCCCCGGTATGGAAGTTAGGGCAAATCCACTCAGCACTCTGGTTCTGACCAAAGGCCCCTCTTAAAGGGATACCCGGTATGGAAGTGAGGGCAAATCTACTCTGCGCTTTGGTACTGACCCCAGGCCTCTCAATGGGATCTCCGGTATAGAAGTTATGGTAAATCCCTCAGCACTCTGATTCTCACCCCAGGATTCTATTAAAGGGATCATTGGTATGGAAGTCAGGGCAAATCCACTCAGCGCTCTGGTTCTGATGCCAGGCCTCTCTTAAAGGGATCGCCGGTATGGAAGTTAGGACTGTTCCACTAAGCCAGGGGTGGGGAATCTTTTTTCTGCCAAGGGCCATTTGGATATTTATACCATCCTTCGGGGGCCGTACAAACTCCACCCACAAAGTACATCCTGACTCTGGCACTGGTTTCATGACTTAATCTTTCATCGCATGCCCTTCAATGTTCAGTAGTGAACACTGCATGTGTGTGCTAACAGAGCAAGAAGAAATTAATGAGATAGTGGCAATCAAAATACAGCTCCCTGCTCAAGAATACGGTCCCTGAAAATCTGCCCGGGGGCCTGATAAAAGGTCATCGAGGTATGGCCCTGGGGCCTGAGGTTCCCCACCCCTGCACTAAGCACTCTGGTTCTGATACCAGGCCTCTCTTAAAGGGATCCCCAGTATGGATGTCAATGCAATTGCCTTCAAATGCTCTGGTACTGACCCCAGGCTCTCTTAAAGGGATCTCCTGTATGGAAGTTAGGGCAAATCCCTCAGCGCTCTGATTCTGACCCCAGGGTTCTATTAAAGGGATCATTAGTATGCAAGTCAAGTCAGGGCAAATCCACTCAGTGCTCTGGTTCTGATCCCAGGCTCTCTTAAAGCGATCCCCGATATGGAAGTTAGGGCAAATCCACTCAGCACTTTGGTACTGACCCCAGGCCTCACTTAAAGAGATCTCCAATATGGAAGTTAGGGTAAATCCCTCAGCGCTCTGATTCTCACCCCAGGCTTCTATTAAAGGGATCATTGGTATGGAAGTCAGGGCAAATCCACTCAGCGCTCTGGTGCTGACACCAGGCCTCTCTTAAAGGGATCCCCGGTATGGAAGTTATGACCGTTCCACTTAGCGCTCTGGTTCTGACCCCAGGCTGACGAGATGATGTGGGATATTATGGGTAGTAGTCCGGTGGCTGTGGCTGACGGGACGATGTGGGATATTAGTGGTAGTTGTCCAGTGGCTCTGGCTGATGGGATAATGTGGAATATTAGGGGTAGTAGTCCGGTGGCTCTGGCTGACGGGATGATGTGGGATATTAGGAGTAGTAGTCTGGTGGCTCTGGCTGATGGGACGATGTGGGATATTAGGGGTTGTTGTCCGGTAGCTCTGACTGATGGGATGATGTCCGGTAGCTCTGGCTGACGGGATGATGTGGGATATTATAGTGAATGTGGCTATGCGGAGTGGGCGGGGCTCTACACTTAGCTTTATATATATACAGTACAGACCAAAAGTTTGGACACACCTTCTCATTCAAAGAGTTTTCTTTATTTTCATGACTATGAAAATTGTAGATTCACCCAGAAGGCATCAAAACTATGAATTAACACATGTGGAATTATATAATTAACAAAAAAGTGTGAAACAAATGAAAATATGTCTTATATTCTAGGTTCTTCAAAGTAGCCACCTTTTGCTTTGACTACTGCTTTGCACAAAATGGAAGACTGGCTGTGGATAGCCCGTGGGTTTGTGGAAACGTGCCAGTTTCCTAACTGTATTGGTGCACTGGATGGAAAGCACATCCGTGTGCGTAAGGCCTCTTTCACACTTCAGTTTTTTGCATCAGTCAAAATCCGCCAAAAGGACGGATGGCGGATCCGTTTTACAACGGATGGCACCTGTCCGTTTTTTTTGACGGATCCGACAAATGAAGAATTTTAAAGGAATCGCAGCCTGGAAAAGGAGAGAGAGAGAGAGAGAGAATTTTTTTTTGTCGTCCGGCACCCAGAAAGAATTTCGGGTTAAATCAGTGTCTGGAGGATCCGCCAGAGAAAAAAACGTTGCAAGCTCCGTTTTGAAATCTTTGAGGATGGTGACGGACAGCAACTTTTGGCGGATCCTCAAAAAAAACGGATGCAACGGACGGCAATCCGTCACAATCCGCCATTAATGGAAGTCAATGGGGAAAAAAAACAGATCCTCAAAAGAAAATTGAGGATCCGTTTTTTTCAAAACCTGGCGGATTGTGACTGATTGTAAAAAACTGAAGTGTGAAAGAGGCCTAAGCCTCCAAACTCAGGGTCCCAATATTATAATTATAAACAGTATTTTTCTGTAGTGCTGTTGGCCCTGGTCGACAGTGCCTACAGGTTTATAATTGTAGATATTGGGGCCTATGGAAGAACTGGAAACTCCAGAGTCTTCAATTCTTCCATAATGGGTCGGGGTCTGCGCAATAATTATTTTGATCTCCCACCCCCACATCAGCTACCAGGGTCCACTATGGAAGCAATGCCTTATGTGATGGTTTCAGATGAGGCCTTTCAATTAACATGCCATGTCATGAGGCCCTATCCACGTAGAGCCCTGGACC
Organism: Dendrobates tinctorius; assembly: GCF_039654945.1. Lineage (NCBI taxonomy): Eukaryota > Metazoa > Chordata > Amphibia > Anura > Dendrobatidae > Dendrobates > Dendrobates tinctorius. The sequence goes on along the minus strand of NW_027361898.1, from coordinate 10,601,367 downwards.
ATCGGCGCAGAATATTTATTTTCCACCTATCCCATGCACAACAACTGGGCGAGTGTGCCTTTGGCATTCTTTGTGCCAAATGGTGGGTCCTGCAGTCAGCCATTCAACTTAGTGAAGGAAATGTGAATGAGGTTATTACAGCCTGTGTGATACTTCACAACTTCACCTGAATCCGTGACTGTTCCTTATATGAAGGTGCTGAAGTTGCGGTTGGAAATAATGGCAGGGCTAATACACATTTAATTCATCCATGTCGTCAGCCCTCTGGACTTAAAGTGCGGGATGTGTTTACAAATTATTTTTGTTTCACCAGACAGATATACTCCATGGCAAGACAATGCTGTTACTATGTAGTGTTTTTTTATTTGGCTAAAAGTAAATATAGTAATGTTACTGTCTAAAGTGTGTGTTGTGTTGTCCTAATAATGTGTAGACTCTGAAAATAAGCACATCATCTATCTATGCATAACACCACAAAACATATTGTTTAACCCCTTAACGACCGCCGATACGCCTTTTAACGGCGGTAGTTAAGGGTACTAAAACCACAGCGCCGTTAATTCACGGCGCTGTGATTTAAGTGAATAGCGCCCCCCAGTGTCAGATTTTCTCCGGGGTCTCGGCTGCCAGGGGTAGCCGAGACCCCAGAGAACATGAATCAGTCGGTTTTTACCGACCCCGCTTTTGCGATCGCCGTTATTAACCCTATAACTGCGACCGCAAAAAAAAATAAAACGCGATTTTACATTTAATTTCTCTCCTCTGATGTGATCGCACATCAGAGGAGAGAGAAATAGGGTCCCCGATCCCCCCCGGTACCTCTCCGTGGCCCTCCGTCCCCTCCCGGTGGTCCCCCGTCCCGCCGGCGTCCTCCGATGGGCGCCGCCATCTTGAAAATGGCTGGCGCATGCGCAGTGCGCCCGCGGGAATCTGCCGGCTCCGGCTGGCAGATTCCATTCATTATTTTGATCACTATGATAAACGATCATAGTGATCAAAATAAAAAAAATAGTACATAACCCCCCCCCTGTTTATCACCCCCTTATATAGGCAAATATAATGAAATAAAGAAAATATTTTTTTTTCAGTTTTCCATTAGGGTTAGGGCTAGGGTTAGGGTTAGGCTAGGGTTAGGGTTGGGCTATGGTTAGGGTTGGCCTAGAGTTAGGGTTGGGCTAGGGTTAGGCTAGGGTTAGGGCTAGGGTTAGGGCTCGGGTCACGGCTAGGGTTAGAATTAGGGTTAGGGCGAACTAGGATTAGGGATAAAATTAGGATTAGGGATTAGGGTTGGGATTAGGGTTAGGGTTGGGATTAGGGTTAGGGGTGTGTTGGGGTTAGGGTTAGAGCAAGAATTGAGGGGTTTCCAC